>NC_134404.1:315982751-316192751 GCF_038048845.1 Mixophyes fleayi
TTACAAAATCCTTCTTGTCTGTGCAATGCACCTCATATTTTCCCCAAGATGTTTGTGGAGCAAGATGGCAGCCAGCGAAGTAAAAATGTGGACCAGCCAACGAGAGAAGTTGAGTGGAGTGAGATCATTGCAAAGTACGGAGACAACACACTGGTTGGCCCAACCACATTCTGACATTGGTAGTCAAACAGTTAATAAGGAATCACTCTGAACAGTATTGTCTATGTTGAATGCCTATTACCTGTACAAACCCCTAGGCTATACAGATGTGCATATCTGTGCTCATTCACACAGCATTAGTTAACACAAATAGTGATGTATATTAAAATTTAGCAGCAATCTTGTGCATCATTTTTCAGTTTAGTTAATGATTCCCGCATGTAAAGGAAAATCAGAGTTTCATTTATTTATTTTTATGTATGAGCATATACGTATATATGTATGTTTCCTGTCAACACTAATTAATTGCAAATATAATTTAATTAAAGGTGAATTGAACCATAAATATTGTGATTTGTGATAACCTGAAAAATACCCACATTGTACATTATTGTGTCAAATGAATTGTGTAAAACAATTCCAGTTTATCTGCAGTTAAAATTTTATAATACAGAATACAGTTTGCTTTTATGTTTAATTTTATGTTTGTCTTATTATTTTTGTCATCATTTTCATGAATGCAATCATGGCAATTTATCTTTTTATGTGTTTCTACAAACCCAAGTGCTGTAAATATATGTCTTTACATTCTGGTTCATTTTTTACACTGTACACTGAAAACAAATATGGTTCACCTTCTCAATTATTGTATTCATTTCCTTTATTTTTCACTGTTTTGTTTTTGTTACTTAGTATATCAATATTTGTTATTTACTTATCCTTTGTGCCTAATTCTCTCTTGCAATTCAATATCTATATTGATTTAGTTGCTATTCTTTTCGAATCATGAACCATACAAATAATGCAAAGCACAGAAAGAGAAGTATAATTTTGGTCACAGGAATTGAATTGAAGTTCCATAAATTCATGCGTTGTGTTCACACTCTATCCCAGGGATTTTAATCTGAATCATGATGCTTCCATATTGTTATCCATACTGTTTAATCATGGTTCCAAAGAACATCATTTGGAAAAACTTTTGCTTAATGTCAAATAACCAAACAAATCAATATATAGTTACATAATAATTGAGTTAAAACAAATTGGATGAATCTTTTTTTTCTGCTACTTGACAAAGGGAATTCTTTATCTAAATATGTAAATAAACAGTGTGTAATGTGTGTTGACTTCGTTACTCCTCTTCTTTTTCCCAGCTGCTCTTTCCGCAGGATCTTTGACCTGTGGAGGAATATTGTGAGTTCCGGTATTGGGCTACAGACTTTAATTGGAATGAACTAATTTTCTGGACAAATAAAAAAAATAGTATTAACAAGTAGGACATCTTTATTTGGGGAATGGGCCAAGTGATGAGGCAGTGTGGAGAGACAAAGAGAGAAATGAGCGAAGAAGAGATACATAGTGATGAAGCTCTATGTTAAGGTACTCGGTGTAAGGTCTATGATGGTGAGGTGGCAGGCAATTATGAGGGATTCCAGGCAGAGAAAGGGTAGGATAGAATGTAAGTGTAGACCTGATCATAAAGGGGAGTCCTGGGGCATGCACTCTGGGAAGGCTTCAGATGAAACATTGGGACAGATGGCTGAAGGGATGAAGAGTGAAGGATTGGGGCAGAAAAATGTCCCACTAGGCCACTTGGGGCCAGAGGTTCAGGATTCTTGTGCAAAGGTGTAGATGAAGCAGAGGCTTAAATGTGCAGAGGTTTAGATCATCATCAACATTTATTTCTATTGCGCCAGCAGATTCCATAGCGCTTTTCGATTGGGAAAAAACAGTAATAAAACAATACTGGGTAATACATACAGAGAAGTAAGGGAGCCCTTCTCGCAGGCTTACAATCTATGGAACAATAATTTGATACACAAGGGTAAGTGCTCCATCATATTGCATACTGGTCCAGCTAGAATGCAAAGGTTACAAAGTATTTAGTGGGCTGTATGCTCAGTCACGTAACTATGTTGTTCAGAGGGTTGTTGTTTTGTGTTAGCTGTGTAGAGGGTGGTAATAGGGTAACCTTGGGAGATTAAGAGGGTGGTTGAGAAATATTATAAGCTTGTCTGGAGAGGTGGGTTTTCAGAGAATGCTTGAAGGTTTGAAGACTAGAGGAAAGTCTTATTGTGCGAGGGAGGGAATTCCATAAAGTGGGTGCAGCCCGAAAAAAAAATCCTGTAACCGAGAATGTGAGGAAGTGATGAGAGTGGAAGAGAGATGCAGATCTTGTGCAGAATGGAGGTGTTGAGATGGGAGATATTTTGAGACAAGTGAGGAGATGTATGTTGGTGCAATTTTGTTGATGGCCTTGTAGGCTAGTAGAAGAATTTTATATTGGATTTGAAGAAAAACAGGCAACCAATGTAGAGACTGACAGAGTGACTCAGCAGTGGAAAAACAATTTAGCTGCTGCATGCAAATAGATTGTAGGGGCTGATGTTGGGAAGACCAGTAATAGTCGATGTGGGAGATGATTACATGAATTGAAGTTTTTGTAGTGCCTTGTGTGAGATATGTACGTACACTGGAAATGTTTTTTTTAGATGTATGCTGCATGATATAAATATACAGTTGATGTGGGGAACAAAGGATAGTTGTGAATCAAGGATCACACCTAGGCAGCAAGTTTGCAGGGTGGGTTTTATGGTCATGTTGTCAACAGAAATAGAAATGTCAGACAGGAAGCTTCTATTGTTGGGTGGGAATATTATTAATTCTGTTTTTGAAAGATTGAGTTTGAGTTGGCGAGAGGACATCCAAGATCAAATGGCAGAAAGACAGTAAGTAATGCGAGACAACACAGATGGTGAGAGGTCAGGAGAGGATAGAAAAATGTGCGTATCATCCGCATAGAGATGATACTGAAATCCAAAGGAGCTTATTAGTTTTCCAAGAGAAGTGGTGTAGATTGACAATAGCAGAGGACCTAGGATTAAGCCTTGTGGTACTCCAACTGATAAAGGAAGCAAAGTGGTGGTTGTTCTAGAGAAATTAACACTGAAAGAGTGATTAGATGGGCCGGATTAGAACCAGGATAGGACAGTGACTTGAAGACCTAGGGATTGTACTGACTGTATGAGGAGAGAGTAGTCAGCGGTATCAAATGCAGCAGAGAGATCCAGAAAAAATAGAAGAATATAATGACCTCTAGTTTTAGCTGTGATGAAATCATTGACAACCTTGGTCAGTGCAGTCTCTGTGGAGTGTTGAGTGTGAAAGCCTGACTGAGTCAGGTGTTAATGAAGTGGAGCAGAGATCTAGGGGTCCATATGGAGATGGTGCATAGATAGTAGGCATCCAGATGTGAATGGTGCCTTGCCTAGATAGCTGGCAACCAGGCACAGCAGAGGAACAAATGCGCTCCATGTCACAGAGATTGAACCAACAGAACAGCATGGACTGCTAGACACAGCCCCCATTACCCATCAACAGGACACTTCAAAGGGTTACCAACAAAGTGGACCACTATGAAGTGGTAGAGGAGAGTGTGGACATACAGCTCCCTAGGAGCATGCAAACTCAGCCAACAAGTTGAGACAACTTCATGAGTATCACTTTGGCAGTGGACACCTGTGATGCAGGAGAGGTAAGCGATCATATGGTCATTTGCACTGGTGGATATAGGAAGGTGCCACAGTCAGTGAAGAGATAGAAGGTAAGAAAACATCCAACAGTAGTTCCCAGGTCGGGTTTCTTTACTGTGACTGTCCTGTATTCTGTGACAGGAATCTGAGATATTTCGTAGACCTGACATTAGATACATTCTTTCACTGTGAGGCCAGATTAGAGATGCTCTGCTCTTGTGGCTGTGCTATCTGAACCTCTGTACATGCATAATTGCTGTCGTGTTGTTCCTTTATAATGCCCGCTGCCAGTATTTCTTACCTTGATTTTGGTTCCCACCCCTGTTTTTGACTTGCATTACTCTCTGGATCGCTGCCTGCCCTGACCTTTGTTTTGCACCTGATTACTCACTTGATTGCTGCTGCCCCGGACCTATACTTTGGAAAGGATACTCTCTAGATTGCAACCTACCCTGACCTCTGGTTTGGACCTTTACTACTCCTTGGACGATGTTTGACTTCTGCACAAATGTAGTACCAGGCTGTGAGTACCTGCATCTCCTGTCCACACAGCTATACCACTTTATTATTGGTGTCTCCTATACATCTAGTACCAGGATCGGTTCTTAAATAATCCCCTGTTACTATGTGCCTAAGACCTGGGGCCAAGCAACTCACAGTGAGCATCTCTTGCTCTAAGAGAAAGGGGACTGCTAAAAGTAAAGCTCATGTTTAGCTTGTGTTTCATTCCAGGAAATTCAACATCTGACCTCAAAGTGTCCCTTTAGTAGCATGACCAGCAGTGTCATTTATGTTTTTAATATTCACAGGAGTGCATCAAGACAGAGTAATAGGTATGGAACCCCCCCTATTCTTAACACTATCTCCTTACTGCAATATCCACACATTGCACCAAATAAATCAATATATAACATGTGATATTTAATGATATGTTTTATATTATATACAGACACATACACACATGTTTGATAATGTTTTATCTATATGTTGCCCTATAATATAAACATTACATTCTTTCTGAAATAAGTGTGTCAGGTGTGTCTATTGTCACATTTCTTGTAAACCTTCCAAACTGTCTCTGGATCTGGTCATATATTTCTGCACATTGATTAATCCATAACACAGCAGAGATTTCTCACTGAGTAGCAGCAAACAATCATTACATACCCTAATCTTACACAGAGCTAGAGTGAGATCCGTGTGTGTCTTGCAGCTGGCTAATTAGCTGAACCTGGAAGAGTTCAGGAGACTTAATCAGTGGTGCACTGAAAATAATCATACCCACATTTATATTTACAGAGTGAAAGGGTAGATATTTTTTTTTAATATTATAAATAAAAAAATAATTTAAATGTAATATGATTTTTAGAGCAACTATAGTGGAAATCATTTGTATAATCAAGTGTGCCACTGTCCTATCCCCTTTC
This sequence comes from Mixophyes fleayi, assembly GCF_038048845.1. Taxonomy (NCBI): domain Eukaryota; kingdom Metazoa; phylum Chordata; class Amphibia; order Anura; family Limnodynastidae; genus Mixophyes; species Mixophyes fleayi. The sequence goes on from NC_134404.1 coordinate 315,987,871, forward strand.
CCAGTCCTCCTCTGAGCTAATAATTATTGTCATTTTTATTTAATTAATGTATAGTAATTTCCAATAGCCACATGCAGTTTAGCAAAAAATTTCATATTTAAGCCTTTTACTTATTTGATGAGCAGGGTAACGCAGCAGTCAAAAACTTTCCATCAAACCCAATCTGTTTACACAAATATATAAATTTATATCATTCGAAATGCAAATAAATTAGAAAAAAACACGTGAAAAGCGAATGTAAAAAAAATGGACAGTTAGTTGATTTTTATTCAGCTAGAATGACGCTCTTATTTCTCACAAGTTTGATCTGATGGCAATTCATTTTCTGGTATAACTGCATATGCTCATTTAAGCCAATATCTGAATTAAAAGGACATCTCTCTATTTTGCAAATTTATTTTGCAAATTATTTTAAGTGTTTTTGCTACCTTCCAAACCATTCTTTGAAGAAGATAGAAGGTAAAGGTCATGTCAAAAGGATGGTCGATATATAATACTCACATAAATAAGTAGTGTTATTTAAATTACCTAATGCAAAGGTTCATTTACTACTTGAAGTCATCTGTGTTTCCTATTGTCTGCAAAGGTACTTCCGGTTTTTGATTCATCTTGATGGAAAATTGGTGTCAGCTTTATGGACATGCTTAAGGTCTAGGGGCCTAATTCATTAAGGATCTTAACTTGAGAAACTTCTTATTTCAGTCTCCTGGACAAAACCATGTTACAATGCAAGGAGTGCAAATTAGTATTCTGTTTTGCACATAAGTTAAATACTGACTGTTTTTTCATGTAGCACACAAATACTTGATACCTTATTTGTACACTGACATTTAAAGTTGATATTTGTGTGCTGCATGAAAAAACAGTCAGTATTTAACTTATGTGCAAAACATAATACTAATTTGCACCCCTTGCATTGTAACATGGTTTTGTCCAGGAGACTTAAAATATGAGTTTCTCAAGTTAAGATCCTTAATGAATCAGGCCCTAGAACACTATCAGAGGGTGTGCCTGAAAGACTTGAACCCAGAGGTTTGATTTTTGCTTTGATAAAGGTTAAAAGATAACTCCTCCTAATTTGGAGGATTGCCCCAACTAATGTATACTGTCTCATACTAAAGTATACTGTTTTGTAGAGTTTGCAGAATTCTGTACATTTGATGTCTACTAAAGAAAGTCTAAAGTGTTTTGAGCAATATTAACAGATAACCCCGAAACAAAATGTATGTACTAACAACATGCATGCATAATTAATGACTATCTAACTAATTTTGGATTCTGATTTTGTCAAGTTTCTACAATAACTTTCTGATGTTACACATAATCACTCATATAAGATAGTGAATGCGCTCTGCTAAATGGGATTTATAGATATAGCATCTAAGAGTACTGAAACTATATCAGATTGATTGGGCCTGAGTCATTAAGGAAAATAAGGCAAAAAAAGAAGCAAGTTTTCTCCTGGACGAACCATGTTACAATGCAAGGGGTGCAAGTTAGTTTATTATTTTGCACATAAGTTAAATACTGACTGTTTTTTCATGTAGCACACAAATACTATATAGATTTATTTGTCCTACCCCAACTATAAATCTGCTGTTACATTTTTTTTAAATTTACATCCCCCAAATTCAACATGGTTTTACCAAGGTGCAAAGTTACTTCTTTTTTTGCTTTACTTTCCTTAACAAATCAGGCCCATTATGTATTAATCCTTGATAAATGTGTAAAATTGTTGCAACATAACATTAATTGTGAAGCACTGTAAGTGATTGATTATTTTAATTGTGTCTGATTTTATGTATTTTAAATTGTTTATTTTTAAGTATTTACATCAGCGCTCTCTTTCTCTACTTGAAACTTAGGGCCTGAGGAGAGCAACGCAAAAAATAAGTAAATTTTATCCTGGACAAAACCATGTTACAATGCAAGGGGTGCAAATTGGTTTATTATTTTGCGCATATAGAAAATACTGACTTTTTTCATGTAGCACACAAATACTTGGTAACTTTATTTTTACACTGACATTTAAAGTTGATCTAGGACATGCCCTACCACAAATATAAATCTGTCCCCACATTTTAAATTTACCTCCCCCTCCAATGCAACATGGTATTGCCCAGGTGCAAAATTACTCCCTTTTTTGCTTTGCTCTCCTTAATGACCCGTAATTTGTACAATATTTCACCACAAATTTGTTCATCTCTAATTGTGATGCATAGGAATAGTGATTCTATGATATCATTTTCCCAGTGTGTTCAGAAGGACTCCAAAGCACTATTTACATGCAAGTGGGGTGCCCCCTGGCTCACTAAAATGCTAAGTTCTTGTAAACAGCTGAAGCTTAGGACATGGTGGGAATGGTTATTAACTAATGAAGAATCTACATTATTGGCCAATGTGTGTGGGGCAGACCATGATGTAGATTCTATGTCATTGATAGTGAAAGGGTTAAACAGAACACTTTAGCAGAATTCCTACACTTAATATGACAGATATTGCATGAGGTGACTATTTCCCCATGTAGAAGATATACGCACCATTTCAGTAATATTCTTCTTTCTATTTCTTATAAAGCTCAGATCAGATACAAGGCAGTCTAAGCAAACCTCACAGCTGTAAAGCTTTTACAGGAGCATTGTGAATGTTTATACTTACAGCAAATTGATTTGTGACTGTTCTATGAGATTCTGCTATTTGTATTCTCTACTCACTATAGCTTTGCAAATACAGCTACATTCAATAATCCTAAAGTGAACATTTTAATATTATTGTCTGCACAGGGAAATCCTATTTAACAAATTCCATATTCTATTGGTACAGCTCTGTCTCTGTTTTTTCAGAACAGTTTTGGATCTTACCCAGGGGTAGACTTTAAAAAAAATTGCAAAACCCATGATACCCACCAAGGAAGACACAGCCCTCCTAATAGCGCTGGCTAGAATAGATACACAATACAGGCTGGGGCCTGGTCTTGTGATGTTGACTGTATAACTTAATTCACATATTGCAGGGATAGCAGCCAATAGCAGTGCTGGCTGACATTTTGGGTTCAAAGAACTCCAGCAGCTAATCAGAGTTTCTTCAAACTTTTATTGGCTGCTGCAGTGAATTAACAAAAGCTGGCTGGACTGTCTGCTCTTCTTGAATCCCTTCTTGCAGGTGACATCACAGCAGCCAGCCCCAGCTGAAATGCGCCAGGGAAATGCATATCTTGTATTGCTGTCTTTCCCAGGTACTGAAGTGCCTCAGTTATGCCGCTTGTTCCCTCTGAATTGATAGACTGTAATCACAAGAATATTGGATTAGCACACCATATGGCTGCTTTCATTGAGTATAGGAGGCAGGTGAGCTTCAAGGAATGCAGGTAACAGGGAAAATCTATTCATTATTACACTTTATTTTTCTATAAATGTTCAGAAAATAGATGGTCAAGTAAATCAGTTTGAGAAAATTGCATTGTTACAAAATGTTTTTATTTATTAACATGACTGAGTGCAGCTAGTCTTCTAAAAGGAAAAGGTCACATGAAATATTATCTATAAACCACAAAATAACAATGATTATGTGGTCATAATATCAGGCAAAGTTGTAGCTTAGTTTATTGTTACTAATCAATAATCATAATTTATAAACTATAAAATTTGCTGGGTGCCATACATACCTTATACAAAACAAAGAGCACATAAAAGCTGTATAAACAACCTAAAGTCCAGCTGGCAATGTACATGGTGTAAAGAGTAAAAACATGAATTTCAAGTCTTCCTACAACCACTATAGGATAAACTCCTTCATTGGTTTCAGTTAAAATCTTGCTTTATTTAGCTTCTTACATTATTCATGAGTATGGAGAGATCTCTGAACTGTTTGACTAGCACTTTTATGTTTTTTGAAATGCATTATTGCATTGGTCAGAATGTGCCTAGAATGTGGTTTCCCATATGAAGTGCATCTGAAAGATGCAACGTAGAATTTCTTTGGGGCATTATTTATTAACAATCATTACCATAGTCTTGGCTGTCATAGACAACCGAGCCTCCATTACAGCATGTAAACATATAGTCTAACACTAGGGGCACTGTGAGATAATCTGGGTCTAGTTACAGATAATATGTCTCGTACCAGAAGCTCTGTTGATCACATTCAATTGCTTTCTACATGAGCGCTGGTTGCCTTTTGGTTCACTAAAGTTCTTAGCTACAGCCAACTGCTGAGATGTAGGTATTACATGATGGCATCCTATGCAAGGAACAAACATGGACATAAATCCTACGGCATTCAAAGTGGTAATATTATTATTATTATTAATAATCTTTATTTACAGGATGCCACATGTGGTCTGCAGCGCCGTACAGAGGGAAAACAACAAGACAGTACATGGTATCACAGTACAATACAGTAAATAAATAACACTACAACTCACAACACAGCTACTGGGGGGAAAAAATTATAGGTAATGAGAACAGGAGGGAAGAGAACCCTGTTCACTAGAGCTTACAATCAAAGGCTTACGATATACCATGTGTCATGTATCATTTTAAACAATGTTATGGTGTTAGTTGGAGCAGGGCTGCATGGGACAGAGGCAGGGTTATGATGTTTATAGGAGAGTCAGTATAGAGGAGCCAAGAGGAGCCAGCCGCCAAGAATGAAAAAGCAGTAAAGAAGAAGTAGGGAGAAGAACAAGAGAAGCTGAGGAACCCTAAGTAATTAAATTAATTCAGGGACTGGAGAGAATAGGCGGTTGTGGCTGAAGTGAACATGGGGGTGGCTGCAGAAAACAGGATAAGCGGGCACTGGAGAGAACAGGGGAAGAAAGGACTAGATAGAAATGGAAAGAACAGGGGAAGGTGCAGGCCCGGCGCTCCCATTAGGCAAGGTTAGGCACTTGCCTAGGGCGCCGGGCTCTGGAGGGCGCCACAGAACTGGAAATTAATTTTAAAACTGTGCGGCGACCGCTGACCATACCTGTCACGGCCGCCGCACAGCATTCAGATACACGGGGAGGGGGGGAAGAGGCTATTGCTCACCACCGCCGCCACTCTGCTCCGTCTCCTCCCCTCCACTTACTAGTGTCAGTGAGTGGAGGGGAGGAGACGGAGCAGAGAGGCGGCGGTGGTGAGACAAGGTAAGAAAAAACGGGGTGAGGAGGGAGGAGGGCGCTGATTTTGCCTAGGGCGCCATGGACCCTAGCACCGGCCCTGGGAAGGTGGCTGGAGAGAACAGGGGGAGAGGTGGCTGAAGAGAATGTGGTGAAGGGGCCTGGAGAGAACAGGGGGAGAGGTGGCTGGAGAGAATAGAGTAGAGGGAGCTGGAGAGAACAGGGGGAGAGGTGGCTGGAGAGAATAGGGTGGAGGGGGCTGGACAGAACAGGGGTGGTCTGGTGAGAATGGGGGCAGATTCAGGAGGCTGGGTGTTGGAGAAAAAGGGGGGTTTTCTGTGTGGTATATAAATATATGATATATAAATACTATAAAAATAAACTAGTAATACATTCAAAAGGTATGATGTTGTTATTAGCAATAATAAGCTCTTCTAAATGTGGGGGACATTTGTAAGGCATTAATTTGATTTTGGGGATGGTGTGGGAAACAGGCCTTTTATTAAATGGTAATGACATTGATTAAATGATGGGACTGGTGTGAGATCAAATAGGTCTGTATATTAAATGAGAATGCTATTAATGTAATGCCAAGTTTGGTTGTGGGAGAAATAGGACTGTTAATTAAATGGGAATTCTGTTAAATTAATGTTGAGGCAGGAGGGGGAATATGTCTGTTTATTTCATGGAAATTTTATTATTTTAATGCCAGGGTTGCTTGGAGGAGAAATATGTATGTTTATTAAATGGGATTGTTATTAATGTAATCTTGAGGTTAGTGGGGGGAAATAGATCTACATAATAAATGGGAAAACTATTAATTTTAAATTGGAGCTGCTTAGGGGGAAGGAGGCCTATTTATTAAACATAAAAAACTGCTGAGTTAATCAATAGCTGGTGGGGAGGAGAGGAGAGGAAAGGAGAGGGGAGGAGAGGAGAGAAGAAGAGACTCACCACCCTTTAATTATACCTTTTTTATTTTTCTCCTAAAATATTGCAAATTCAAGTCTCATTTGTGTATCTCTTAATACATCAGAGTCAATTTTATCATATGTGTCACATATGTGATAAACATATGCTATATGCAGCCCTTAAACAGCGTTCCATTCCACAACATAAAAGGTTATGTTTGCATTTGGGTCCAGAAACATTTCACATAAATGCGGCTAGCCAGGATTCAGCAGGGAACGCGCAAATCCACCCAGCTCCACCCACCAAAGGGGCAAAATGTTGCTTTTCTGCAGTTGCCTTCAGTCCCAAAATTGTTAAAAGTCTCAGATTTTGTGAATAGAAACAATAAATAATTACTTTAATAACATGATGCAAACAGCCCTTTGCACAGTTTTATCAAAGTAACTGAAAAATTACATAGTTTCAGTCTGTCATAAACATACATCATAATAGTTTATAGTGTTAACCCTTCTAAAAAAGGTGACTCTAAGATTTAGTTTATTTATTATTATTTATTTAAAAAATGACACAGTGCTTTAAATAGAATACTTAACCATTTACATCAGTCCTGCCCTAGTCTGAATTATTTTTACCACACATAAAAACTCCACACAGATTGTGCCCAGGTCAAAGCTTTTAATAGTACTATTATAACACTTATAGCACTATTATATTAATGTGAGAAATATATTTTATTCATCCTGTGACTCACATATGTAAATCATAATGTCAAATAGTTTTAGAATAAATCCTTAACTGCCTGCTGTAGAGCTGAATTCTGTAGGGCAGAGGCTTATGTGCAACAGGACATAGATCTAAGTCAGGGTTTCCCAAACCCAGTCCTCAGGGCTCCCCAACAGTGCAGGTTTTCTGGATCACATGTGACATAATTAGTACCACCTGTGGATCTGTTACAATGTGTCAGTCATTAATGAATACACCTGTGCTCCAGCAAGGAGATATGGAAAACCTGCACTGCTGGGGAGCCCTGAGGACTGGGTTTGGGAAACCCTGATCTAAGTTATAAACACACAGGAAGGGGGGGGCTTTGTGGTTTATCCTGCAATGCAGAATGATCTCTTGCAATTGTAATCTATAGCTATTGTTTCAAATTGTCTTACAATGCTGGGATGCATGGGAGACTTAAATTAGGTCCAGGGACACTGATGTATACAAAAATGTGTGCAGCTCACCTCTCACCACCAGCTTTATCATAACTCACTCCCTTCATAAAGACCTTTGCATATGAGTGTCTTGCACTGAAAAGTCACAACATATTTTATGCAAAAAAATAAATAAACATGATGTACCTTTTGCTTGTGGCCTTATAAATTAATCAGTCCCTGTGTAGAGAACATAAGTTTTTTATCCCTATAGCACACTTGCCAACTCTCCCTGAATGTCAGGGAGACTCCCTGAAATAGGGGTGATCTCCCTCACTCCCTGAAGAGTCCGGCATTATCCCTGATGCTGAGCCAGTACAAGACGTGGTTGGCTTCGCCATCTGTGGCATGATGACACAGTACAGAATTTGTGTCCTATGTCCATGTATTGATGCCTATGGAGGTGGCCATTTTCGTGGAGACCAAAATTTAATCAAAAACTGACAGGTAAGAAAACATGACTTCAGTAATGGAGACAGAAATGTAAAAGGCACTTTAGTCTCTAGAGATTCATTAGCTGCTTTTCTTTAACATATAGTTGCCTACTCTCCCGTAATGTCCAGGAGCCTCCCGCATTTCTGGGAGATCTTTCAGGCTCCCGGGAGAGCAGGGCAACCTTCCGGTTCTCACCCCCACAATAGATTAGTGGTGAGGGTGGGGCTTAATGACGCAAATAACGTGTCATCTTAGCCCCGCCCCCTTCTGCTGTAATTGGGCAAATTGTGACAATTGTTTAGGGGGCGGTGCTAAAATGATGTGATCTGTCATACCCCGCCCCGGCACACCCACCTCCCCCGAGATCTCCCTGAAGCCAACTATGAAAAGTTGGCAAGTATGCCCCATACTCAGGAGAACAAACTCTGGAGTAACTTTCTGATTGTGTGAATAAAAAGTAACTTTGGGACAAATCGTGGTTTTAACACACTGCCCTGCCCCCCCACCCCTTCCCTATCCCATCTTGTCTACATCTCACTATACAATTGGCATATTACATAAATGTATTTTGCTATGCTACTAAAAGAAAGTCCTGCCTATTGCCAAAAGGCAATATAACTGTCACCTGAGCAGACTATGAGAAATAAAAGTTGTTTCCGGTGAAACTGATCTTGAAAACACTAAGTTTAGTCCAGGTCCCTCTTAAGAACATCTTGGGCCCCCGGGCACAGCAGTGCACTGGGGCCCCTATATATACAAAAAAAAATAATGATTATATATGGGCCCTGCAGCCCAGGGGGGCCCGTCGGAGGCAGCAAAAAAAAAAAAACTAAAAAAAAAGAAGAAAATACTTACCTTGCGGTCAGCTGGCGATCCGGCTCCCTCCATGGTCTCCTCCTCCGTCGCGCTCCGCAATGGATGTCGGGCAGGTGTGATGACATCACGCCCGACATGCACTGCGAGCGCGACGGAGGAGGAGACCATGGAGGGAGCCGGATCGCCAGCTGACCGCAAGGTAAATATTTTCTTCTTTTTTTTCAGGTTTTTTTTTTTTTTTGCTGCCTCCGACGGGCCCCCCTGGGCTGCAGGGCCCCCAGGCACCTGCCCATTGTGCCCAATGGGAAAGACAGCCCTGGTTTAGTCCGTGCATTACTATGTAAAATAATATTGTCATTAGACATGTATACAAATGTTTGATTAGTAAAATAAATGGCATTTCATCTTTAGCTTGTACTGTAAGTATGAAATCAATTGGCATAGAGTTGACAATAACTGCAAATCCTGAAGTTACACTAAGTACTTCGAAATTCGGGGAATGATGATTGTGATGTTTGGCACACGCAGACAGTAACACATTCCTTTTATCAGGACTCGCAATGTCAGATATTACTATAATATATCATAGGACAGAATAATGGTTAAATGCAAATTGTTCCCTTTACATTTTCTCAATTTTACATACATAAATCAAATTTAAATATATCTTTAATTTGATATGCAATCAGATGAAAGCTTTATATGCCCTCAACTCAAGAATAAAAAAATAAAATAAAAACCCAGAAGAATAGACTGACTACTAAGTGATTTAGAAGTGGTCCCACTGTAATTGACATAAATGGGAAATTTGGCCTAGTCATCTGAGGCCAGTCCTTTGGCAGACAAAGGGTTTAGATCCTTGAGAGTTTCCAGGTATAAAGATGGCTCTTTGACTCAAAGCTCCCAAACACAATAAACAAATGAAAAATAAAAAATCAATAATAAAATAATTTGACAGAAAATCAATGAAAATAAATCAAAACTAGAATTTAGAGAACAAGGGGATTTTTAAAAGAAAATGTGAATGAAGAAACATACAGTATACATAAAATACATAGGATTTTGAATCGGAAATGAGATGTCTGCCACTTATAGGGATTCTTTTGCTAGACGTGTGACTAGAGCTTAATTATAGGAAACATAATTAAGAAAAGTTAAACATTTTAAGGTGTGTTTGGCTACGGTGCAGCCCAAACACCGCTTTGGTAACACCTTGATTTCCATAAGTGTGTCTAGGTTTCAAGCACGGCACATGGGTTTGAAGAGCAAAATCGTATCATTTGCATGGACCAACAGGAAATGAGGGGGGAGCGTGAGGGATCCTTTCAAAGTACGCAGATGGAACCTCAGCGCATGTCCTTTTACGGAGTGCAAAAATTGGATTTCAATTTACAAAGTAAGATTATTTAAATACGAGGAATGGAAAGGGTGCATTTTAAGCACTTTGCAAAAGGACTTATCATCATCACTATTTATTTATATAGCGCCACTGATTCCGCAGCGCTGTACAGAGAACTCGTACACATCAGTCCCTGCCCCATTGGAGCTTACAGTCTAAATTCCCTAACACACACACACACACACGGTCCAATTTTTGTTAGCAGCCAATTAACCTACCAGTATGTTTTGGACTGTGGGAGGAAACCGGAGCACCCGGAGGAAACCCACGCAAACACGGGGAGAACATACAAACTCCGCACAGATAAGGCCATGGTCGGGAATTGAACTCATGACCCCAGCCTGTGAGGCAGAAGTGCTAACCACTTAGCCACCGTGCTTATATAGTATATTTACTAAACTGCGGGTTTGGAAAAGTGGAGATGTTGCCTATAGCAACCAATCAGATTCTAGCTGTCATTTTGAAGAATGTACTAAATAAATGACAACTAGAATCTGATTGGTTGCTATAATCAACATTTCCACTTTATCAAACCAGCAGTTTAATAAATCTAGCCCTTGGTATTTGTCCCAGCTCGGAGTTGGTGAAATCAGGTCTTATCCGCGAGGATGCATCATGCTGCTTGCACTTAAGCACTTTCTTAGGCACACTTTTCCTAATGTAAAAATAAGCTTCAAAGACACACATAAGTGCCACTTAAAAAATACAGTGCCTTTTTAAGCCATAAAAAAGCTAAACAAACCAATATCTTAGCAGAAACCTGAAACATTTTTTTGAATGAAAGGGATGGTCCAAAAGTGGTAGCAAAAAGTGGTAGCAATGTAGTGTTTGCACTTTTGCACAGAGCCCCACTTGAGAATTTTGCGACTTCTCTGCACAGTCAGCGTACTTCTAGCTTGTGGGGGCATCTCTGAGAGCAGAGTGTACACATGCAGCTTGATGGGCAGACCATTATACTTCATAAAGCTCCTCCACTGGGTGTAAGTAATATGTGCATTTTAAATATTGCCATCTTCTGCATTATTCTTTCTTACCAGCAAGAGGAAATGGAGAACTATGAGAACCATTTAATTATTTACTGTTTTGTATGACTGAAGGTATTTATCTGGCACCACAAGAGCCGTGTGGCATCTTGCTGAAAGAGTGCACAAATGAAAGAGTACATTAGAATGTATAAATAGGATTGTGTACAATAAAAAAAGAAACTTAAATGAGGTCTTACCAAAGACTAGTAGAATCAGCTGGTCTTCAAAAAGCATACGTAATGCTGGAGAGAAAAGAAAATTCAGTAGATTGTAAATCAAACTTCTGCTTCTATTGAAATATAGTGATGTTACAGCATAAACCACTGAAGCTCAGCACATTAAAATAAAACTAATATTCATTCAGGTTTGAAATGGAAAATCAAGCCATATATGACACAATCTCTTTCCTTTTATTAAAATCAGAAAATTTACTTTAATTCTAGTATATGATATCTAAGGTTCCCTTACATGCTGAGAAACACAATGCAAATTAATTAACGATGAACAGGAAGGAGACAACGCAAATTACAGGAAATAGGCCAATGCTCTGCAACTGTCAATTTTGCTGGAAAAAAAACTTTAGATGTCTTTATTAAGAGACTAAACTGAAGTCACCATTTGAATGGATGATCATTGAGCCTAATAGTTCATATAAAGCTGAAAAATTATAAAAATAATGACTTATATACTGATATGTACAAAAGAATTAGAGATCAATTATACCAAAATTTGCAAAATGTGTACAAGTGAATAAAATCATTTGAAAACATGCAGCCAGGACAATTAAGATGACTGTGTATGTGTAAAAGATAATCCGGCACTCTCAGTTCCCTCTTCTCAGGCGCTGCCTGCTTTGAAAATGGAGGCTTGTGGAAGGTTTTAATTGTGGCACTCTGAATATACTTTTGTGTCACATGCTAGGGATGCTAGGGACTCATTCACTGGAGATGCCTTGATGTTGGCAGGTGAGCTTATCCCAATATAGCTATATTGTGCACAAATTGTCCTGTTTATGTACAGTATATGCTGACACACAGTGATTGATATGTTGTTTGTTTTAGAGCACTAGACTGTTGATGTAAAATTGTTTGAATATTCAGTTTAAAAAATAGTCTAGCACAGTAATTCCCAAACTGTGCGTCTAGGCACCCTGGGGTGCCTTGAAGATCTGACATGGGTGCCTCGGCCAGGGCTGGTAGTAAGCAAGGCGGCGGACTACTTTGTAATTATTTTTGCTTAGGGGTGCCTTGAAAATTTTTTTGGAGACCCTAACTGAACTGAAAAAGTTTGGAATCCACTGGTCTAGCACATAGCTGCCTACTCTCCCAGAATGTCCGGGAGACTCATGAATATTTGGGAGTTCTCCCGGACTTCAGGGAGAGCAGGACAACATCTCGGGTCCAGCTCACCTCATTTGTGAAGTGGGTGGGGCTAAATGTGTCATCTTGGCCCGCCCCCACCAACAGATAGGCTGAAATGGGCAAAGATTGACAGGGGCCGTGGAATAACGGTATGATTCACGTGGCCACGCCCCCAAGATGGAGCCCCCTCCCGGACAGCTGGCTGCAAAAGTTGGTAAGTATGGTCTAGCAGCCATGATTGTATTTATATGCTACTGCTTTTAAAGAAGCTGTGTTTTGCAAGAAATGTTTATGGTAGAAATTACCCAGCGCTGTCTACCTCAACGTAAAGAAATGTTTATGACTTTCATGCACCATTGAATGTACGCTTTGCAAGGCTGTACTGTTTTGTCTTTGTACTTATTAAGGAAAACAGTGATAAGAGAATTATTATCTCCAAACCTCCAAGGCAAGGCCTCATATTTTAACACATTGTGCTTATGGAGGCGCATTCTTTAAGTAGGGGTTCACGTAATTAATAATTATCCAATCAATGTAAATGTCAAGCTCAACGTCCCTCTGCGTAAGGGTGCCAAGATTATTGCTTAAAACATATGAACAAATGTATAATTGTTACCATCCCCATCTGCTTAGTCAAATGGTCCGTGTTCAGGCAACTCAATAAACTTGACTGTACTTAAAAATATCAGATCCTCTGATGACTTAATTTTAACAGCTACAAAAGCTTCTCTTTTGTGTACACATAAACAGTGTTCTTAATTGTGCTGCTGCAAATGTTGTTATTCACCCATACATATTTCAATAATTTAAAGCGCACTTTGATTTCACTGATCTATAATTTGTTTTTTAAGAGTCAGACCCCTCCTCTCAGGTGCTGCATGCTTTATAAAAGGAGGCTTTGAGAAGGATTAACTTGTGACACCCTGAATATACTTTTGTTTCACGTTAGGGCTGCAAGGGACTCACCTACAGGAGTCTTGACGTTGGCAGGTGATCTTATTCCAAGATAGCTATATTGTTCCCAATATTCTCCTGTTTATGTATATGCTGACACATGATGATATACAAAATAATGTTTCAAAATAAAGGAAACATTTTAAACATAATAAAAATATTCAAAAAATAAAGTAGAACAGAAATACAGGGTCATAACTGTCAGGAGCCGCGGCGGCCTCGGGCACCGCCGCGACTCACTTCCTGTTCAAGTGAACATCCCGGCCGTCACCATGACGACCGGGGCATCACTTCCGGTTTCTCGGGCCAAGGCAACGGCCGGAAGCCAAATGTAACAAGCGGTGCGCCCCGGCAAGTGAGGCAGCCCGGCGCATGCGCTAGGATAAGCCTGCGGGCTAATTTATGTTAATGGCATGTCTGTGATGCGTTTTCAGGGCTAAGCCCTGATTGGCCAAACTCTGTATATAAGGCAGGGAGGGCTTAGCCTCCCTGCCGGTTATAGAGTCCAGTTACCTGTTAGCCTAACCTGCTCCTGCTCCTGCCTTGTATTGGTGAAAACCTGTTGGACTGATTCCCTGTGTATGACCCCTTGCCTGGATTTGGACCCTGCCTGTGTTTCTCGTGACCCTGACCTCTGGCTTGTTTACCGACCTCCCTGTATGCTCGTGACCCCTGACCTCGGCTTGTTTATTGGAATTGCTACCTGCTGCCCGCCCTTGACCTCTGCTTGGACTTAACTCCGCTTGCCTGGGTTCTCCCCAGCCCGTACACACTTCACGACCCTCTGTCAGTCTGCAGCCCAGTCTGTCCCCACCATCAGGGGCTCCAGTGAACACCTGACTGGCAGAGTAGACTCCGGGTTGTGTTGTGCCAGCTGGAGGGGTTCCTAACAATAACAAAGTAGTACGTACCCTTGCAAGTACTGCACCTGTATGTAAAAGTCATATTATAAAAAAATCTATAAAACCAAAGGTAGATAAAAGTACTATTAACAGTGTCTGTGCCTTCATGCAAGCACAAGTCTAATCTGCCTGAGTTCCAGTCTAGCTAAATGTATATTTCTATTTATTATTACGTTTATAACATTTGATTTGATTGACCAGTATGATGAATGGAAGATAGATAAAGGGCACCACAAACCCCTATATTTCGACCAACACAGTGACCAACATAGTGGAGAGGATAAGGGCCAAAATTCCTTGTTGCATTGGAGGGGGAGGTAAATGTAAAATGTCTGGACAGATTTATAGTTGGGGTAGGGCTTGTCCTAGATGAACTTTAAATTTCCGGGCAAAAATAATGCTATCAAGTATTTGTGCGCTACAATTAACTTTTCCTTCTTAAGTGGAGACTTGCATGTTCAATTTGGAGGATTATTATAATTGCTGGAGCCAGAGGTTTTGCAGAATCAAAATTAGATGATTTAGAAGGTGGTAAAAGGCACAGCAATGTAGAAACTGTTGGGCTGCGGAAAGAATAGAGTGTGGACTCCTCTGGATTTTCTTTAAAGAAATATATGCACAAATCATGGACTTGACCTCTGTATCCAGCCCTGTGATTGTGGAAATAATAAAAAAAATAATTATTTGCAGTTTTCACAAAGGCTTCAAGGTGTGTTTGTGCCACTTAAGAAGCAGCTTCAAAGTGAAGACATACAGACATAGTAAAAGCATACTCTTGTCTGAGAGTTCAGCACAATACAAATGCTTTATTCTACATGGATCTATACAATTTGCAACATTAGTTTGAAAGATCAAGCTTCACAAATCAAAATGAAAGCTGCAATCATCAAAAGGTTATCCTCATGGGAACTTAATCTGCTCCTACATGAGTCACTCAGTCTGTTATCCCTGACCACAGGAGCCAGAATTGTACCTCTTGGACATAAGACTCAGGTTTGAAGAGTAAACCTTCAAGTGAAATTAGGGGTCCTTCCTATGCGCTTGGTACATTTCATGGTATATAAATGACACAGTTATATCACATAATGTTTGGTATTTAACTAGGCTTAATATTCAGGGATAAGAAGATGGCTAGTTGGGGATGGTAGATAGGGTGGGCTAGCATTGAATGTTATAAGTCAAATTCTGTATTACACATCATATTTGAGAAGGATGTAGTTCTTTCTCATTATTTTTGCTTTGTATTAAATTTGCTACCCTTGTCCCTCTATCCTTCCCTCTCTCCTTTCCACTTTTCAATGACCATCATATTTATACAAGTAAAAATGTAATATAATTGCACATATATGTAACACTAAAAAAACAAAATGTAGTGCAATGTGCATGTAAGTGTTAGGAACCCTAACAGCCAACACCACAAAACCCGAAAGTCTGGTTTTCACTGTTGCCCCTAGTGGTGGGGACAGACTTGGCTGCAGACAGATGGAGGGTCGTGAGATGGGTGCTGGCTGCGGAGAACCCAGGAAGGCAGAGTGAGGTCCAGGCGAGGGTCGAGGGCCGGCAGCAGACAGCGTATCCAGTAAACAATCCGAGGTCAGAGGTCACAGGCAAAACAGCAGCATAAGAGTCCAGGCAATGGGTCAAGGGGCACAGGCAGTCAATCGTAGTCAAAAATCCAGGCAAGGGTCGGCAACAATAAACGGGTATAATGATAAGCAGGTACAGAGAGGGAGCAGGCTAAAACGCAGAAGCTGGACCTTTAACCGTCAGGAAGCGCTTGTCCCTTCCTGCCTTATAAACATGCAGGGGCCAATGAACAGCGCCCTGCATAGCAGGGAATACTTAGCCCAGCTGGGCTATAATTATATTGAACATGCGCACGCGCCCGGCTGCCCTAGATGCCGGGACGCGGCACTGAGCACTGAGTGCGTCCCGACCGTTGCCTAGGCAACGGCCAGGGGCAGGAGGAAATGACGTCCCGGTCATCATGACGATGTCCAGGACTCAGAGGCTGGGCAGGAAGCGAGTCACGGCGGTGCCCGGAGCCGCCGCGGCTCGTAACACTAAGATGTTTAATCCAACATGATGGTGGCACAGTAAAGAGAAAAAGGGATTGCAGATAACTTATATCTTAGAACCTCCAGGGTCTAAACAATAAAATCAAAAGATCAATAGTGTTGCAGATGTCTTACAGCCGGTGGTAGTCATTAACACTGGTTACTCCGATATATTACTCACGACTGACCTAATTTCCGTCTGTCAGTATGTGCTAAGGCCTCACCATGCTATAATAGGTGACGTATGTGATCGTGAAGACGGAAATCCCAACAGTAGTTACACCATTATGGTAATCGCGACTGACCTAATTTCTGACTGTCAACAAATCAGACATATTTAAATACTGACACACACTACCAAACACACATACCGACAAAGACCTTTACATCACTTGCAAGGGTGACAGTTCCATTCATGCTACCAAGGGGGCAATGCAGACACCCGCCTGCAGTATAATGATTTTTCTGAAATCTTGTACATTATACAGTGGACAGGTCCTCACATTGCCCCCTTAATAGCATGAATGGAACTGTCGCCTCTACAAGTCACGTAAACCTCACTGTCGGTATTTATGTTTGGCAGAATTATTCTATGTCACTATTTCAAGATGTCTGATTTGTTGCAAGTCAGAAATTAGGTCAGTCGTGATTACCATATTGGTGTAACTACTGTTGGGATTTCCGTCTTCACAATCAAGGACCCCACCTAATATAGCATGATGAAGCATTAGCACATATAAGCTAAGTTAGCTCATATATAGCTGAGATGGATAATTAAAAATACATTGTTAATAAATCCCCTGAAAAAAAGGTGGGATGGAAGGAGGCAACACAGAGGCACATGCAGTGGCTAAGAGAGGACACGGTCAAAAACCTCACAATCTCAAAAGTATTTGAGTTTGGGGATAAGGCAGACAAGTGATTGGCAATATTATGTAAAGAAACAACCACTATTCTCCCATCTTTACAATTAAGGATTTTGCAGGTAACTTGATCCACTAGAAATTATTGTGAGATTTAGTGAGGTCTACATTAGCCTCATAAAGTACATTTCCCCCTCTCTAGAACAATACATGAAACATGTTACCTTCAATAAATTACATCTTACACATAAAGCTATGCTGGATGCTCCAGGTGAGATTGAGGATACATAGGATTCCATTAATCTCACTTGGTACAGCTTGTGGCCCGGATGGAATTCTTGTAGATGTATATAAAAAATGACTGTGATTTTTAGCCCCTCAGCTACTTGAGTGTTTTGAATGCTTGTTTGAGTACTGAGATCTACAAGCCTCAAAGAAAGAAGCCCTTATAGTGATATTGTCCATGCCAGAAAAGGCCTGCACACCACCCATATTGCTAAATAACATGGATGGAAGCTGCTGGCTAAAGTTTTGGCTAACAGACTCATTTCTGTTATCCACAACATAATCCACAGTGCCCAAATAGACTTTGTGTCTGGAAATTGCGCTTCAATAAATATTAGACAGTTGAACTATAATTTACTACTCAAACATGAATCCTCAGGAACACAATCATTTGACACAGCTAAACCTTTGCCTTGGTCAAGTGAGAATACTTGTTGGAATACTTGAGGTCAGTTATTATTAAATTTGGCTTTGTCTCTGAATTCATCAAATGGATCATAATTACAAGTCCGCTAGCAGAGGGCTGTTTCTTTGAGTTGGATGGAGGAACAAGACAAGGATACCCAATATTCTCAGCATTTCTTTGTGCAAAACTGGAAGAAAAATAGGAATAGGAGTACCAAAAATATAAAGGCTAGAATGCCACAATTTTATTCCTAAATGACCCCATCATTAAGAGGATATTATAGATATATTGAAATAAAGTTGACTTTTATTAATACTGGCAAAGGAAATGTGAGTAGATGGTTTTAACACACTTTCAGGCATATTGAATTAGCTTTCCCGACCACGATTACGCATGGCTGCAAGTGTATAGTGACATTACGGTACCGCAACATAACAGATTTCCCTTCACAATTCTATGGGGTGCATACGGATATCCGCAATGTTGCAGTATTGGAACTCGTGCAGCCGTGCGTAATCGTGGACCAGAAAGCTAATTGAACATGCCTCTTTGTTTGAGGGGGGTGGTTTGCTTGTTTTATGCTGTCGAATATACATTTTATCCCTGCCCTTTAGATGAAAAGTATATTGGTCATAAAATTTGCCTTAATTTAATGATAATGGGGTCGTACACTGTTTCATAGTTAAAGAAAAATTACATAATTGTACAATAGTTTAGTAGACATGTAAGCTCATTAAAACAACATAAAAGAATTCAAGTATAAGGAATTTGACATAACCCAAAGCAAGCAATCATACATTGGCTTTGATCAGTTGATTACAAGGTACACTAATGAAAGCAAAATGTTTATTGAGAATAAATGGTTTTTGTAGGAAAAAAGGTGGAGAAACTCAGTGTTCTGCATGTTTCAGCTATCAAATCTTATAGATGCTGCGGCTCATATCTGATGTTCATCTTCATAGCTAAAATCAAAAATATCAAAATAATTGGTTACAGGTCTTCTCCAAAAAGGTATTACATACAGAAGCACACATCATCATGTTTGTAGGATTAGCGTAAGAAGTGAAAGCCTCAGAAATCTATTGAATACATATTGAGAGTCAGAAGTAAAACATACATTACATTCCTACTTTTCAATATAGTTGTATATGACTTAGCATGTGTTTAATAGATTACCCATGAGGAGTTATATAGTGTGCTATTCAGATGTCTCTATGTGGTGATAAAATTGCCTCTAATCTATTGCTGGAGGCCATAATCAAACCCTATGTGATATATTATGAGGACAATTCTTTATTATGTAATCCACCCCCCTAGTTGAAAGATTTATCTCCACTTCTTTTTGCAGTAGTGGGAGGACATTAAGTCTATCTAGCTGGATGTACTTCCTTAACCAAATCCCTCCTCATCAGGCAACACAGAATTACTTACTTTACCTACACTTCAGTGTGTGGGGGGGGGGGTGTTCAAAATTAAAATATCACAGCCTAATGTTGAAAACATTTGCCTGCCCATCTAGTGTTTGATGGGTGCATAAGACAAAACTTGGACCTCAGATAAGTGATTGGTTTCCTAACCCAGGCTATGTGTTAGGGCAGCGGTTCCCAAAGTGTGCGCCGCGGCTCCCTGGGGTGCCGTGGCGCTGTCACAGGGGTGCGGCGATCCCTAGCAAGAAAAAGAAGAAGAAGAAGAAGAAAAAAACAAAACAAAAAAAAAACGTACCCATCATCCAGCGCCGGATCCTCCTTCTCACTGACTGCCGGGTGTGACGTCATCACGTCCGTCAGCCTCAGTGAGAAGGAGCAGCAGCAGAGAAGACGTCCAGGAAAGCAGGTAAGTAAAGGAAGTGAAGGGGGACACAGAGAGACACCATGAAAGAACACAGAGAGACACCATGAAAGAACACGGAGACACCATGAAAGAACACAGAGAGACACCATGAAGGGACACAGAGAGAGACACCATGAAGGGGACAGAGAGAGACACCATGAAGGGGACAGAGAGAGACACCATGAAGGGGACAGAGAGACACCATGAAGGAGGACAGAGAGACACCATGAAGGGGACAGAGAGAGACACCATGAAGGGGACAGAGAGAGACACCATGAAGGAGGACAGAGAGACACCATGAAGGAGGACAGAGAGACACCATGAAGGGGGACAGAGAGACACCATGAAGGGGGACAGAGAGACACCATGAAGGGGGACAGAGAGAGGCTGAAGGGGGACACAGAGAGGCTGAAGAAGGACACAGAGAGGCTGAAGGGGGACACAGAGAGGCTGAAGGGGGACAGAGAGAGGCTGAAGGGGGACAGAGAGACACCATGAAGGGGGACAGAGAGACACCATGAAGGGGGACAGAGAGAGACTGAAGGGGGACACAGAGAGGCTGAGAAGGACACAGAGAGGCTGAAGGGGGACACAGAGAGGCTGAAGGGGGACAGAGAGAGGCTGGAGGGGGACAGAGAGAGGCTGAAGGGGACAGAGAGACACTGAAGGGGGACACAGAGAGGCTGAAGGGGGACAGAGAGAGACGCTGAAGGGGACACAGAGAGGCTGAAGGGGGACACAGAGAGGCTGAAGGGGACAGAGAGACACTGAAGGGGGACACAGAGATGCTGAAGGGGGACACAGAGAGGCTGAAGGGGGCACAGAGCGTCAGGCTGAAGGGGGCACAGAGCGACAGGCTGAAGGGGGCACAGAGCGACAGGCTGAAGGGGGCAGAGAGCGACAGGCTGAAGGAGGGGGACAGAGAGACACACTGAAGGAGGGGGGCAGAGAGACACGCTGAAGGAGGAGGGAAGAGAGAGACACTGAAGGAGGAGGGAAGAGAGACACTGAAGGAGGGGGACAGAGAGAGACATTGAAGGAGGAGGGCAGAGAGAGACACTGAAGGAGGGGGACAGAGAGACGCTGAAGGAGGGGGACAGAGAGACGCTGAAGGAGTGGGACAGAGAGACGCTGAAGGAGGGGGACAGAGAGACACTAAAGGAGGGGGACAGAGAGACGCTGAAGGAGGGGGACAGAGAGAGACACTGAAGGAGGGGGACAGAGAGAGACACTGAAGGAGGAGGGCAGAGAGACGCTGAAGGAGGGGGACAGAGAGACACTGAAGGAGGGGGACAGAGAGACACTGAAGGAGGAGGGCAGAGAGAGACACTAAAGGAGAGGGATAGAGAGACACTGAAGGAGGGGGACAGAGAGAGATGCTGAAGGAGGGGGACAGAGAGAGATGCTGAAGGGGGGTCAGAGTGTGAGCTGATGAAGAGGGACACAGAGTGTGAGATGGTGAAAAGGGGGACACAGGGTGTGAGATGGCGAAGAGGGGGACACAGGGTGTGAGATGGCGAAGAGGGGGACACAAGGTGTGAGATGGCGAAGAGGGGAACACAGGGTGTGAGATGGCGAAGGGGATACAGAGTGATATGATAAAGGGACACAATGTGATGGTGAAGGGGTCTAAATACATCTTACGTCATTTTGACCCAACTACTTAAACAACGGGACTACCCGGTAATTATTTTTGCTTAGGGGTGCCTTGGAAAAATTATGGTGACCCTAGGGGTGCCTCGAGCTGAGAAAGTTTGGGAACCACTGTGTTAGGGGATTTAGCTCACTTCCCCTGGTGCTTGCTCAGCTGGACAGTGTATATTGTCAAAGTCAAATAATTGGATAAAGTAAACCAAATTGATTAATATTGTTTTACCGTGCAATTGCGATTAATATGCCACGTGTTATGATGCAATCGCATGGGTTCATAACACACACATTTACATTCGCACTTACACTTGTAAATAATAAACATTTATTAAGGTTCCAATCCACATCTATTTATTAGTAAAATGTATTAGATTGTTTATTTATGTATAAATAATACCATAGTAAAGGTATTTATGGTTGAGGTGTTTTAAAAGGTAAAGAGTTTGGTCTCATATTAAAGCTTATTTCCCCAGTATTAACCCGGTTTGGACAGAGTAGCGATCGCATCTAGCAGTCGCAAGATATAATCAAGATTAATACTCAAAAGTACTAAGTGTGTGGGTTAGTTTGAACTGGTTATTCAGAGGGAAAACGTAGACAAAAGTTGGGGGAAGTTGCCCATCACCCTTTGAAAGGATCAAATGAACTGACCTATGACCAGCAGGCAACTGGAATATCATTAAGCCTGGACCAATGAAGACCTCACTATGTGTTATCTGTATACATAGTGACATCATCAGTGTTTATTCTATACTGAAGCTACATATAAGCATGCTGGTCATTGTTCTGCCTCTCTGATCCTGACTAAATGTGACCATGACTGGGTGAAGCATTTTAAGGAAAATGTAATGTATTCAGTGTTTTTATACTTTCCTGCTTTATTGCAACATTGTTAATACGTAATAATGGCTTGCTGTAAATCCTGCTATATTTTGCAATTAAATATCTTTGTGCTTTGGAACCACAACAATTAGACAATGTTTTATTGGTAAGCGATAAAATGACTTTAATAATATTGTACATTAGTAAAATAAACATCACAGGATTTTTTAGTAACCAACTCTCATCTCCATTCATCAGTGTGCACCAATATTTTTATAGTCAACCGCCTCTGAAACAGTTACTACTATGGTCATCAAGGGTAAATAACATATCTGCTGTGATTGCCCAAGTATTAGTATATCACAACTGAAAGTCCTTTGGACTAGAATGTAAGATTATGACTGCAACAAAGGAAAGGGGTCTACCTATTAATTTACTGCAGCCCCGGCCATTATAAAAGGGTAGTCTAATTAAATAAAACAATGTCTACATACTATCTATCGTAATAATGGGAGGTATTTAACTGTCATTCTGCAGAGAAAGGATGCAAAAAGAGTTACACATTTGTGCAGCAGTGCATCTAGTTTAAAGATAAACAGGTGAAGGACATATGTGTGACAAAAAAATTGTATAAAGTATGATTTAACTTACATGGTTTAAAAGTGTCTTTATCCCACAGATGTAATTAAACATGAGCAGCTGATGAGAACTCCTTTCAAATTGAAGGTGGGAGTGTCATCCGCCCATCAATCTAGGGCTGTGAGAGGAATGTCAAATATAAAACCTGTCTGTTTTCATTGTTCAGTGTGATCGTTACTACATAACTTGGCCAATGTCTAGAGAGCTGGTCTCTGTTAAGCTTGTGTTAAGGTCAACAGAAAGTGTATGAAATCTTTAAGTTGTCAATTACTCCGGTGCTGTGATGCTAGAAGTTTCCAAGTATGTTGTGAAATGGATGAAAAAGTGTATTTTAAAATGTAATCTTGCTTGTGCCCCCCCCCATATGCCACCCCCCCCCCCCCACACACACACACACATACAATACAGTCGCACATCTAGAACAATAGGTAAAGCTGACTCAAACACAAGTCCTTACACACATACAGTGACTTTCATATTTATAAAACAGGTAATGAATGTAATGTATTAAACGGAAATCCATGCTATACCACCTATGTTAGAAGGGTAAATGAACTTTGTTGAGTTTTTATACTGTTACACTTTTATACTGTTTTATAATGTACATAGGTTTTACAATTAGAATGTTAATTAATAATACAGCACGTTTTCAATGAAGCTATATCTTGTGTACAGCAAAAGGTATTATATGAATATTGGTCCTGTGGATTTAAGGTAAAATAAGAATTATATTTCTTAGGTAAAATCAGAATTTCCTTTATGAGGAGGTGGTTGACGTTAATAGTCATAAACAACATTATTAAATGGTTATCCATACATTTGCCAGACTATTAGGGAGATTAAAACCCAAAACTCCATAGAATATCACCCTTTTACAGTTGTTAAGTACTTTGCCATCCTGACATCAAAGCAGAGTAAAAAGCAAGAAGTTATTTGTGTGTGTGTTACACCAGAACTGTGTCAAAAGTGGGATGCTCAGGGAAGCAAGTTTCCTCTACCCACCCACATAGACGTTAACATGGAGGAAGTTTTGAGAGCCCTCTTGAATGTGGCCATTGCGTATCAAAAGCAACAAGCTCAAGTGTTACGAGTTTCAGAGGTGCAGGAAGAAAATTTCAGGTTAGGCATAACAGGAACGTACAATCTGGTCCAGAACAGTGTATCTGGTGTCCTTTGAGAGAGCTGCACAAAAGGAAAATTGGCCTCCTGAAGTTTGGGCTGAGAGGCTGCCACCATATCAAACTGGCGAAGCCCAGTGAGCTTATATGGATCTGGATGAGGACCAGGCTGTCACACGCCGGTCCCATAGCTAGGTACTGGCATTGTGACTTGCCCTTTAAGAACTATGTTGGTGCTTGCTTTCCCTTCAGAGTCTCTACCTGTCCATAGGTGTTTCTCGTTATATTGATTGGGACCTCCTTCTGAAGCCTATTGGTCCTAGAGGACTATTTCAAGTTCCTGTAATCATGGACTCATTGCCTGATCTTCATGTTACTCACACTGCCGTGGGATTTGGCTGCATATCTGATCTTTTGCCTTTCTGCTGGATACTATTGGTTGCCAAAGTTACCTGTCATCATTGCTCTCCATCGGCTCCACTGTATGCTAGTTCGTGGTTCATCGACAAGCTGAAGTTACGTGGTGTTATCATCTGCACACAGAACTATTCGTGAGTTGTCTGCTACACCTGCGCTCATGTTGATTGGCTCCAGTACTATTCTACTCGGCTGTCTATGTTGCGGTATGCTATGTTGAACTACAATCAAGTTCTCTTGTCATCTGTGGTTTTATGTCTGGCACGGCTATTATTATTCTGCTGATTATTATTGCTGGACTGTTAATATGAATATACTGCTAAGCCGGAAGCCTCTACTTCAATACAAGTTGTGTGCATTACCAGCTGTCGTCTAATTGTGATGAACTCTTGCTTACCTGTTAACCGGATCTCCTTTGACCTGTAGTTCTACGCTCAGTTTGGATTTCGTTATCACGCTGTACTTCTAGGCAACACCTTCCTGCATGTTTCCAGTTATACTCAAGTTCCTGGATAGCATATAACGTTCCTTGTTCCGCTATATGAACTATTGTGATACCTATAACCACCTGCTAAAGTGAATCATATTATATGTTGGATCAGCCAAGTCTACATACTATTCTCATCGGACTTTTAGCTGTGTCAGTGGTTCACCTTTATCTGCTGTGTATTTTGTGTGGGACCCAAGTGTTCTATTACCATCTAGCGTTGAACTGTTATATTGTCTATTTTGCATGCTGTTGCCATTGGTTACCAACTGAAGTGCATCTGTGACTGCGATTGTATTTTATTATAACTGCTGTTGTATCTTCTATCAATATATCAAGTTGCAACACTACTACCATCGTTTGTGTTATTGTTCCCTGTGATGCTCTCAAGTTAAGAACTTGAGTTCCACTGTATCCTGTCTCCACCACCCTCTACTATCACCATCTAAGTAGAGGCTGGGGATCCATAATTATCCATAGTCGTGACACAGGCATTAAATTATCCATCCTTAAAGTCTGAGATATTGGCTCGCATTAGTATTTCATGGCCAGGCCGAGCCAAGCGCTATCACAAGTGGTGCTATGACAAAGACAAACCGGTAAGAGCACAATTCGCTCAGCTTTCCAAAATGTAAAACAAAAATGGCTGCAGTCAGAGAAGAATTTGCCTACTCAGATTGTTCAAGCTTTAGCAATAGCTCATTGGATCCGGGGGCTGGACCGCGGTCTGCAAAGATGGATGCTGCAATCGGTCCCACAGACTTATGAAGAGCATGCCACAGTGGTATCAAAATACCAAATTACCAAAGCACCTGCGTTTGTGGCATAGCTAATTCCACGTCAAAAGCCAGGTTTGTTAATCCTTGCTACAGGGTCCAATGGTAAAACTGCTCCTGACAGAAGGTCGGTAAAATAGGGGTCTAATCTGAAGTGCTCTGAATTTGGAAAACCAGGCCACTTTAGGGTCGAGTGTCCTAAACTATTGGAACCCATGTAGTGTTCTGTTGCCCATATTGGGATTGTTTATCCAAGCTGTTATATCATGAGTCCCACATCAGGAAGTCCTCATTTGTTACGAGTGACTGTGCTTATCAACCAAAATCTTGTCTTAGCTTTGCTTGACTCGGGGAGTGAGTGTACATTGGTTTCCAGCTCGGCCTTGTCTGAAACCATAACTTCTCTGAAGGTGAAGGTCTTGTGCATACATGGGACAATGGAGAAATATGAGAGAACATTTTTGCCAATCACACTAAAAAACCAAACAGTTATGGTGGTGGCTGCCATAGTGCCAAAACTCCTGTATCCACTCATTCTGGGGCGAGACTTCCAACTGTTTAAAGAGGTCCTCGGTGAGTAAGTCTGGCTGGACATGCCAGCAACTGATGCAACAGTCAGAAGCCTGGTCTTAAAGGACTTGCCAGAAAACCCACAACATCTGGACCTCAATTGTTGGGAGCGGCCAAACCGGAATGCTATCCTGTGGGTCACAGCAGGTGTCCCACAAAAGTATCCACATGCAGGGAAGCATGGACAGTCCAAAGTAGCATTGACTAGTGACGTCACGGAAGAGCCCAGTTCACCTTTCAGTGAGGATACGGACTGGCCTGCAATAACAATTTTGTTTCCTCTGCAGGACTTTGCTTTAGACCACCTTAATGATGCAACTTTAGAACATGCCTTTAAAAAGTGTGGCTGAGGTGAATGGTGTAGTGAAAGTTAAAAATAGCTTTCTGTAAAGAGTTGCTATTGTACAGGGGTAAAAATAGAACAGTTAATAGTTCTTCAGGTTCATGTACCCCAAGTGTTAAAAGCAGCATATACACATGTCTGTGGGGGACACCTGGGGGAAGTTAAAACACGGAAACGAGTTTTGATCAGGATTAACTGGAGCAGTCTACACATGGCAGTGAAAAAGTATTGCAAGTCCTGTCCCATTTGACATACAACCTGTCCCAAAGCCATTACAGGATTTGGGACAGCCATGTATTGGCCAATACCAATACTACAAGTTCCCTTTGAACGGATAGCCATGGACCTTGTGAAGGGCGCTGGAGAAATCCGCTTGTGGGCACCAATATATGCTAGTGGTGGTTTACTATGCGACCTGATCTCCAGAGGCAGTTCCCCTACAGAACATAAAGTCTGGCACCATTGCTAAAGAACTTGTATTGATGTTCACATTCTTGAGAATACCCAAGAAAATTCTCAATGAGCAGGGCACCCCATTCAAGTCTAAGCTACTGAAGGACATTAGTCAGTTGCTAGGGGTATCTTGGATATATTAAAGCAAGGCCCCAAAAAGCCAAATCTGGTACAGTTTGTGTCCCAAATGTATAAGGGCCTAGGAAAGATAGAGCCTATTGTACAACAACATGCAAAAGAGGCTCAGGAAAGGCAAAGAGAAGTTATGATAAAAGTGTTGTGGTTCGATCTTTCAAGTCTGGGGACAAGGTCCTAGTCCTGATCCCAACCCAGGAAAGCATCATCATCATCATCAACATTTATTTATATAGCGCCAGCAAATTGGGTAGTGCTTTACAATTGGGAACAAACATTGATAAGACAATACTGGGTAATACATACAGACAGAGAGGTAAGAGAACCCTGCTCGCAAGCTTACAATCTATAGGACAATTGGAGTTAGAAACACAAGGGCATGTGCTACATCATATTGCACAATGGACCAGCTAGAACGCAAAGGTAAAAGTATTGAGTGGGCTGTGTGTGTTGCAATGTTGGTCAGAGGGATGTTGTCTTGCGTTAGCAGTGTAGAGGATGATAATAGGGTAACCTAGGGAAATTAAGATAGTGGTTGAGGAAAATCATAACCTTGTCTGAAGAGGTGGGTTTTCAGTGAACGTTTGAAGGTTTGAAGACTAGAGGAAAGTCTTATTGTGCGTGGGAGGGAATTCCACAAAGTGGGTGCAGCCCGAAAAAAATTCTGTAACCGAGAATGGGAGGATATGATGAGAGTGGAAGAGAGACGTAGATCTTGTGCAGAACGGAGGTGTCGAGTAGGGAGGTATTTCGAGACCAGTGAGGAGATGTATGTCGGTGCAAACGTTTTTCCCACTGGCAAGGGCCGTATGAAGGTCTAGAGGTCTAGAGGCTGCTAGTCCTGTTAATTACAGGGTCTGTTAGTTGGGGAGGAGAAGGGAGGAACAAATATACCATGTCAATCTCCTTAAGCCTTTGTATGATGAGGAAACCTCTTCTCTGGTAGTGACTACTGTCATTGGAAAGTCTGAAGTGCATAGAACCAGCTTTATCTATAGGCAGAAACAACAGACTGAAGGAATGATGCATGGATTGCTTCTCTACCAATCCTGGGTGCACTACCTCAACTGAACACGACATTGTCCCCCCCCCAGGAGTTGATATAAAGCAGAAGCCATACCGCATTCCAGAACCCAGATGTACTGTCGTGAGAAAAAAATTTGAGAAGACGGTCCAGCTGGATGTAATTGAGGAATCCACCAGTGAATGGAACAGTCTTATTGTGCTAGTTTCGAGGTCAAATGGGAGTACTAGGCTCTGCAATGACTTTAGGTGGCTAAACAGAATATCCCAGTTCGATGCCAACCTGCTGCCACGTGTGGATGAACTGGTAGAAAGTCTAGCGGGCAGTAACTATCTGACTACTCTTGACTTAACCAAGGGGTATTGGCAAGGTTCCCTTACTTCCTCAGCCAAGCCAAAGACCATTTTTTGCACCCCTGATGGACTCTTTCAATATAAAGTTCTACCCTTTGGGTTGCATGGAGCATCTGCCACCTTCCAAAGGTCAATGAATAAGTTGTTACAACCTCATACAGCTTATGCATCCGCTTATTGAGATGATATAGTGATTTATTCCCCTGACTGGAAATCACATCGGCCAAAGTCAAGGCATTCTTAGCTTCATTAAGGTCTGCAGGACTAACAGCTAATCCAGAAAATTGTACCTTAGCCATGAGAGAAGCCACAGATTTGGGGTATGTTGTTGGGCAAGGGTTAGTAAAACCCTAACTAGAAAAAGTGGGGGCAAATTAGCCAAGACCAGAATATAAATCACAGTTGTGAACCTTCCTAGGCTTAGTAGGATACTATATTTAATTTGTAAGCCATTTCACCACTACATATGCTCCACTTACGGATATGTTTAAAACAAATGTCCAGATAGATTAGCCTGGTCTGACTCTACAGAAGCCGCTTGGTCAGATCTTCGCCTAGCTCTCTGTTCCTCTCCAGTTCTACCAGCACTGGACGTTACCAATAAGTTCTTCCTTCAACTGATGACTTAGGTACAGTCTAGTTGCAGGAGAAGAATGGAGTAGAATACCCTGTCAGAAGTTACTTTCAATGGAACAAAAAAATGCCACCATGGAGAAGGAATGTCTTGCTATAAAATGGGCTACAGAAGCTCTGCGCTATTATCACATAGGCAGAGAATTCTCGTTATTAACAGATCATTGCGGTGGATGTATAACAACCGGAAGGTAAATGCCAAGGTAACCTGCTGGTTCTTGGCACTGCAAACTTTCAAGTTCTCAGCAGAACATAGACTAGGTTTCTGCATAAAAATGCAGATATATTGTCGCACCTCGCAAAGTCTGCACCTTCTAATTGGTGATGCTGGGGGGGGGGAATATTTAACACATTTGTGCAGCAGGCTAACAGAATGTGTCTACAGTAAGAGCAACCAAACAAGAGAACTCATTTTACAGGGAAGGTGGGAGCAGTGTCGGACTGGGGCATGAAGGGCCCACCGGGGGACTGCAACGCTAGGGGCCCACCAGAGGGGGTGTGGCCAGCCATCATAGAGGCGAGACCAGACACTAAAGGGAGAGTGGTCAGCCCACGAAGGACAGCTAGCACCATAGTGTAGTATATAAAGAATGTAGTGTGCTCATCCTTCTCTTTTAAAATGACAGGCTGACTGCGCACTTAGTTACTAACCTGCTCATGCTCCTCTGGGCGGTTGGATATCCGGAACTCCTACTCTCATCTGCCCTGATCAAAGTAAAAAACACACTACCGTGCAGGTTCAGAGAGCCCAGACGCGACTCTCTACACCTGTGTGGTAGTGTGTTTAACAGGAGTGTTTGGCAAAAACGGGGAGGGGGGGGAGAAGTTGCGCTCTACCCCTACTGTTGCAAGAGCAGCATTAACACAGGTTATCCCTCTCTACGAACTAATAATATACTGAAAGTTAAGCGCTCATTGACATGTATTATTCCAAGTGTAACACTAATAATACAATTTGTATTCTTTTATCTTGAATACAATTCGTATTTTTCTATATCTTGTATTAGGCTGTGAGCAAGAGGCTTGGTTCAATTAGTGGGATAACATTTAGGGGTAAATGTATCAAGCTGAGAGTTTTTAGGCGGGTTTGACAAGCCAATCAGATTCCAGCTATCATTTATTTAGTACATTCTGCAGAATGATAGCTAGAATCTGATTGGTTGCTATAGGCAACATCTCCACTTTTCAAACCCGCTGGAAAACTCTCAGCTTGATACATTTACCCCTTAATGTTAGTTTTATCACAATTTATTGAATCCTGGTTAAAATACATAAAAATACATTAATATAGACAAATAAAATACTCCAATTCACATTTTTTATATTATGAGGCATTGATTTCTATATACATACATATGGAATGGCATCAATTGAACATGCATAAAAAATCAGACAAACCTAGGTATATAGACCTGGACTAATCTAGCTACTGGGAGGCAAATGGCAGTGGGTATAAATGCTGCATTGATCCAGATATAACACAGTCACTGATATCTCAATAAAATAATGTTCATAGCATACAAGTCCAGTAGATGGGAATTGGTATTTCTTTAGGTCTCTGCTAGTGCAATATAAATATTCAGATCACTGTCCACATATATCACATGGTTATTGCTGCGATGCTTTCAAATTTAACTTTGTTTACTTGCAGTTTCGATGTATATAGAGATGGTGGCCGGGTACCCAGTGTGCTGAAATCAGAGGATGTTTCTCGTGGTCCGTGCTTGTTACTGTTGGAGAGGAAGGTGCCTGCGTTCCACTGTGGAACTCATCTGTCCCTTCCTGTTCTCGCGTATGTCCAAAAGATGAATTGTATGCAAGTCGGGAGTCAGCTGTTTTCTTAGCTCCTCCCTAACCACGGAGGGGGCGTGGCTATAATGTGGAGGGGCCTACCGGTGGATAGTCCTGCTGCCCTGCAGGCCAGTCCGAGCCTGGGTGGGAGTGTCACCTGCCCATCAAGCTAGGGCTGTGGGAACAGTATTGAGTATAAAAACCTGAATGTTTTCATTGTTCAGTGTGACCAATACTGAATAAGTTGGCTGGTGTCTAGAGAGCTGGTCTCTGTTAAGTTAGTGTTAGGGTCACCAGAAAGTGTGTGAAACTTATATGTTGTCTACTACTTTGCCATTATGACAATAAAGCAAAGTAAACAAACAAGAAGTTGTTTGTGTCATCGAAATAGGAAATAGGGAATAATATTCATAGTGTAGTTCATGTCTTGTCCTATATTCTTAATAGGACCCATATTGACCCTCAATGTTGCACTCAGAGAAATAGAGTGAGTGCTTCTGTCCTCATTTGTGAACTAGCCTGTTAATTAAGGTACACACTTAAAATTGTTAAACATAATTAAAAATAATTATCCACAGATCTATGGAAGATGATAACAATATAGCCTCATACTTATTGAAAAAGTAATGTTACAAAAAATCATAATAAAAAAAATAATTAGAATACAATATGAATAGTTTGTAAAAAGATGAAATCTTAAAACAGAACAAAAGAAACCACCAACTCCTTTTGTATCTTACTTTTTTACTGTTGTTATTTGTTTGGTGATTGCAGATCCTGCACTCTAGCAGCCTAGAGTTATCCACATACCCAGGGCTAAAAGGTTTTACTATATTCATAATACATTTAAGCCATAAATAAGGTGAAATTAAGAAAAAAAAATAGGAGAGAAACATTGAAAAGTTTATTTTAAATAAAAGGCGTAGAACTAAAGTGAGGGGAGGTAGAACGTTTTTGTGATGTATACACGTTTGCACTGTCTACCTCAAGAAACTTACCATCTGTCCAAAAGCCAAGGTGCTACACTAGTTTGCAGATGCACTCTGAAGTGTGCTGGGTGAAACATCTAGGTGCGCTGGTGCAAAACTAAGACGTATTGTAGTGCGCATTGGCCACTTTGTAAACAACCTCCTGGACTATATTTCTTGCTGTATTAAAAAACCTGCCAGCAAAAGCAGGGCTGTTTTCTTTTTCTATATGAGTAAAGCATGTGTGAGCCAAATTAGCCCAAGTATCTTCATGTTAGTTTTTAATTAAGCAGATTTAGCTATACAAAAGTCAGACACACAGAATAATAGAAGAAAAAAAAGAGTCTAATTAGTTTTAATTGAGCAAACACAGACACACACTTGATTCAAACTCAAGTATTTCAAGATGGCATTCTGGGGCTTGAATGTCTTGCAGACTCGGTGGTCATAAACCAGGGAGCGCTGACCATGGACATCACGCTCTCCAGACATTGTAACCCAACTTTTGGCAAAAACGAAAAGCATTTTGGTTAACTACACCTGTACTGTTTAACTCTGATATATATGACTGATGAATGGGGAAACTGGTTATTAGCATGTCAGATCTATCAAGATACAAACTGCTAAATAAAACTATTTCAGCATGTACATAGGTATAATATGTTCCATAGGTATAAAGCATTAGTGACTTTTTGTTCAGTGCACGTATTTCTTAGTGGTATTACTATGAAGAATTGATTATATTGCAAACTAATACTAAAATATCTATTTGCTTTCATTTTTGTTCTCTTTTTCTTTTAACTCTCCTTCTCAATTTCTCTCTTTTGTATCTCTCTCTGTCTCACTATCTCTTTTTATCTAACTATCTCTTTCTTTATCTTTATTTCTCTCTCTCTGCTGTTCTCAATCTTTCTATCTCTATTTTTCTCTATTGTTGTTTCTTTCTGTCTCTCTTCCTTACTCGGGTTCACTCTTTTTCTCTCCACTCTCTCTTTCTCTGTGTATTTCTCATTCTCCGTATTTTTGCTCTTTCTTTATTCCATTTCTTCATAAAAAAAAATTTGTCTTTCTCTATCTTCCTCTCTCTCTCGCCTCTCTCTTCCTCTCTCTCTCTCCCCCTCTCTCTCTCTCTCTCTCTCTCTCTCTCTCTCTGTCTTTGTTATTACTTTCTCTCTCTCTCTCTCTTTTTAGTCTATTTATCCCTCATTTTCTCTCTCTCCCTCTGTAATTTTCTCTTTATTCCGATGTCTTTTGTTTCTTCTCCTTAATTCTCTTCCTTTTCCCTCTCTCTCTCTCTCTTTCTCTCTCTCTCTCTCTCGCTCTCTCTCTCTCTCTTTCTCTCTCTCTCTCTTTCTTCCCTCTCTCTTTCTTCTCTATTTCTTCCCTCTCTCTTTCTTCTCTCGTTTCTCTCTTGCTACCTCTTTATCTTTCTTACTTTCTTTTTATTATCTCTCTCTGGGCCTTGGGCCTGATTCATCAAGGTAGGCATACTGAGCGCAACATGCGTATTGTTTAAAAATGCACGTAAATCAGCTTTGCGTGCTCCCTCATCCAATGAGAAATGCATCTAAAGATACACTGATGACTACAGGGGTAGGTCTGCTCCAGTCTACTACACAAGACACTGCAGGATACGTCCCATACCTATGTGGAATATATATTCACAAAAGAACGCACTGAAAAAAAAAACTATTGAATTAATGTTACCTGTTAATAATGATACCTGTTAATAATATAAGCAATAATATAAGCATTAATGACAAGCAGTTAAAAACGAAAAAAAATTGTTTTATTTTTTTTCCCATGAAATACATTTATTCGGATGATTTTAATGTCTATTGAATATAAAATACATTTTTAAAGTTGCTCCTGATTGCAAACACGTGTTATAGCATGCATACGAGACTGTCATCACTAGTACTCAGGACGTAGATGCCTATAACTGGAGGAAGAGATACGGTAGAAAAGCAAGTAACTTTTTAAGATGTCCAAAGCTTGATTCAGACGTGGCTGCGTGCACTTGAGTTTGGCACATCCTTACTGTACATTGACTACGGACGAACGTCCCTTCCCCGTTCAATTCACTCCCAGAAATCCTAGGCTGAAGTAAGTGTCCTTTGGGTACATAGATGCAGTGAAAGTTGCTGCGTTTAGTTGTGTATGACCCGGTTCTGGGCATGATGATGATGATGCGCGGAGTGATTTTACATACAAAATCGGCAGATATGTGTCTTGATGAATCAGGCCCTCTGTCTCCCTCACTCTCTCTCTCTCCTTATTTATCTCTCCTCTCTCAGGGCCTGATTCATTAGTGATCTTATCTTGTGCAAAAGTTAAGATGCTTATTTTAAGAAGAAACGGGGAGATAAGAGTGAAGTTAAGATGGATTTTCATCTTAACTTAAGAAATTCACAGTGGATTTTGCTTCTTATCTCCCTTTTCTGAGCATGCACAGAGTGGATTTGCTTAAAATAAGCAAAAAACGGCAGATAAGATTACGAATAAATCAGGCCCTCACTTTTTTCTTTTTTTTTTTTGCTTTCTCTCTCTCTCTCTCTTTCTTTCTCTCTCTCCTTAGTGTCTACAATAGAAATGCTGTAAAGGGGTAATAATTTTACTAGAAAACGTATGCTCCAGATGGTTACAATTGGAGCACATTTTAAGTATATTCTATATAATGTGAGAGATGTGCTTCTACAATCTGATCACATCAAGTGTAAGACTAAGAAATTCACTCATAAATATAATAATAATAATAATAATAATAATACTGTGCATATATGAGAAATAAATATATGTGTTTTGTGCAGTCTGTCAACTCTTACGGCTATGAAATCCCATATCTGTCATGCGTGTGTTCCTTACAACCAGTATTTTTAAGAAAAAAAATAAAATAAACCGTGCTTTGGTAAATCCCTGCCACAGGGTATTTTCACAAAGCTAGCAGAAAAGATGCCTTAGGCTTTACTGACACCTCCGTTTGTCTATTTTTCTAGTTATTCATAGCAACCGCACTTTGTGTGCTCGTGTAGATGCATGTATGTATGCACGTATGTCTTTATATAGATGTAAAAATGCTGCATTTTTACATTGTTTGTTATTTAAAGATAATACTGATGGGGA
Source organism: Mixophyes fleayi (assembly GCF_038048845.1). Classification (NCBI taxonomy): domain Eukaryota; kingdom Metazoa; phylum Chordata; class Amphibia; order Anura; family Limnodynastidae; genus Mixophyes; species Mixophyes fleayi. Next base: position 316,022,721 of record NC_134404.1, read on the forward strand.
TTTTGGGTCATATTAACTGTCAAATGTGATGAAGCAGACACATCTGTTCATTCTCACATCTTTGTGATATTTCAGAGAGAAAATTAATTTCTTTGGCTTTTACAAAATCGCCAGCAAAGTTCATTATGCACAGATGACTCTCATATATAAATTGTGCTATTCTAAGCTCCTGTGTGGCACAGTTTGAGAAATAAATCATTCTGTGAGCTAGCTGTCACGTTATGTACAAGCACAATATACGACAATTTAGTCATAAATGCAATGTAGTTGGTAAAATCATATTAATCACCACTGGCAAATATATATAGATATAGATATAAATATATATATATATATATATATATATATGTATGTATATAAATTTTCTAAGTTAAACCTACATTAATAATCACTACTGGCACATATCTATCTATCTATCTGTCTGTCTGTCTGTCTGTCTGTCTGTCTATTTATCTATCTAACTATCTATCTATCTATCTCTGTATGTATATATATGTATATATATATATATATATATATATATATATATATATATATATATATATATATATTGTAATATATATATTGTAATATATATATATATATATATTGTAACAAAGGGAGGCATTTTTCTGACAAGAGGCAGGAAAAGTATACAAACAGAATAAAACATTGGCACAGTTATGCACCTAGGTTGAGATTAAACCAGGTAAAAACGTATGTGTAGTTTAAAGTTTGTTAACTTACATGATTTCCTCTCAGCAAACAGACAGGGTGTGTCTGGGCAAACAGAGCCACTGATGGGTGTTTTCTTTTAAATAGAAGGTGGGTGTGTCACCTGTCCATCAAGCTAAGGCTGGGGGAGGAGTAACATGTATAAAAGCTTGTTTGTGCCATTTGTTCGGGGAGATCAACGCTGGGTAAGCTGGCTGGTCTTGAGAGAGCTGAGCTATGTCTAGCTAGCGTTTAGGGTCTCCAAGTATTGCTGTGAAATCTGTACGGTGTCAAAACATTTACCATCCTGACAATAAAACTACATAAAAAGGAAGAAGTTGTTTGCGTGTGCTTTAGCAGTAGCGGGCTCTTGCCACAAGTGGTGTCAGAAGTGGGATGCTCCGGGAAGCAAGTTTCCGCTACCCAACCTGAGCAGACGTCAACATGGAGGAAGTACTGAGAACCCTCGTGAATGCGGCCGCTGCGCAGCAACAGCAGCAAGCTCAGATGCTACGAGTTAAAATTGGGCAAGACCAGAGAAAAAGTCGCAGTTAAGAACCTTTTTAGGCTTAGTAGGTTACTAAAGGCGGTTTGTAAGCCACTTCGCCACTAGAGCTGCTCCACTTACGGACATGTTAAAAAAAAGTTGTCCAGATAGATTAACCTGGTCTGACTCTGCAGAAACCGCCTGGTCTGATCTTCGGTTAGCTCTTTGTTCCTCTCCAGTTCTACAAGCACCAGATTTTACCCGGAGGTTCTTCCTCCAAACTGATGCTTCTGGTGTTGGCTTAGGTGCAGTCTTGTCACAGGAGAAGAATGGAGTAGAAAACCCTGTCCTGTACCTAAGTCGGAAGTTGCTTCCAAGGGAACAAAAATATGCCACTGTGGAGAAAGAATGTCTCGCCATAAAATGGGCTACAGAAGCTCTGCGCTATTATCTCCTAGGCAGAGAGTTCACCTTAATAACAGACCATGCACCATTAAGATGGATGCAGAACAACCGGGAGGTAAATGCCAAGGTAACCCGCTGGTTCTTGGCACTGCAACCTTTCAAGTTCTCAGTAGAACATAGACCTGGGATTCTGCACAAGAATGCAGATGCATTGTCACGAAAATATGCGCTCCTCGCGAAGTCCGCGTCCCCCTATTTGGAGACGCTAGGGGGAGGGATGTGCAACAAAGGGAGGCATTTTTCTGACAAGAGGCAGAGAAAGTATACAAACAGAATAAAACATTGGCACAGTTATGCACCTAGGTTGAGATTAAACCAGGTAAAAAGGTATGTGTAGTTTAAAGTTTGTTAACTTACATGATTTCCTCTCAGCAAACAGACAGGGTGTGTCTGGGCAAACAGAGCCACTGATGGGTGTTTTCTTTTAAATAGAAGGTGGGTGTGTCACCTGTCCATCAAGCTAAGGCTGGGGGAGGAGTAACATGTATAAAAGCTTGTTTGTGCCATTTGTTCGGGGAGATCAACGCTGGGTAAGCTGGCTGGTCTTGAGAGAGCTGAGCTATGTCTAGCTAGCGTTTAGGGTCTCCAAGTATTGCTGTGAAATCTGTACGGTGTCAAAACATTTACCATCCTGACAATAAAACTACATAAAAAGGAAGAAGTTGTTCGCGTGTGCTTCAGCAGTAGCGGGCTCTTGCCACAATATATATATATATATATATATATATAATCTAATATATAAAAGAGAAAATTTGTCTTTTTGTCCTTCTGTCTGTCTTTCTATACAAATCCACATTTTTCAAGCAAAGATCATGAAATTTTGCATACGAGTGTATTAAAACATGACGGAGGCAACTAAAAAAATTTAAAATTGAAATTCATTACGGGGTGGGGGTGGCGAGGGGGGGTAATACCTAAAAATCATCAAAAACGACCATAACTCTGGAATATCTGGAACAATTTACACCAAACCTGGTACACATATGACTTACAGTCTGACAACAAATACTGTAGGGGCAAGACACCCCTAGCACTCCTAAGGGTGGGGGTGGCGAGGGGGGTAACAAATAAAAATCATCGAAAACGACCATAACTCTGGAATGTCTGGAACAATTTACACCAAACCTGATACACATATGACTTACAGTCTCACAACAAATATTGTGGGGGCAAGACACCCCTAGCACTCCTAAGGGTAGGGGTGGCGAGGGGGGTAACACCTAAAAATCATCGAAAACGACCATAACTCTGGAATGTCTGGAACAATTTACACCAAACCTGGTACACATATGACTTACAGTCTGACAACAAATATTGTGGGGGCAAGACACCCCTAGCACTCCTAAGGGTGGGGGTGGCGAGGGGGGGTAACACCTAAAAATCATCGAAAACGACCATAACTCTGGAATATCTGGAACAATTTACACCAAACCTGGTACACATATGACTTACAGTCTGACAACAAATATTGTAGGGGCAAGACACCCCTAGCACTCCTAAGGGTGGGGGTGGCGAGGGGGGGTAACAAATAAAAATCATCAAAAACGACCATAACTCTGTAATGTCTGGAACAATTTACACCAAACCTGATACACATATGACTTACAGTCTGACAACAAATATTGTGGGGGTAAGACACCCCTAGCACTCCTAAGGGTAGGGGTGGCGAGGGGGGTAACACCTAAAAATCATCGAAAACGACCATAACTCTGGAATGTCTGGAACAATTTACACCAAACCTGGTACACATATGACTTACAGTCTGACAACAAATATTGTAGGGGCAAGACACCCCTAGCACTCCTAAGGGTGGGGGTGGCGAGGGGGGGTAACAAATAAAAATCATCAAAAACGACCATAACTCTGTAATGTCTGGAACAATTTACACCAAACCTGATACACATATGACTTACAGTCTGACAACAAATATTGTGGGGGTAAGACACCCCTAGCACTCCTAAGGGTAGGGGTGGCGAGGGGGGTAACACCTAAAAATCATCGAAAACGACCATAACTCTGGAATGTCTGGAACAATTTACACCAAACCTGGTACACATATGACTTACAGTCTGACAACAAATATTGTGGGGGCAAGACACCCCTAGCACTCCTAAGGGTGGGGGTGGCGAGGGGGGGTAACACCTAAAAATAATCGAAAACGACCATAACTCTGGAATGTCTGGAACAATGTCTTGGAAGAACTTCCAAAAAAAAGGGGAAATATATTTTTTCTGGATGCACCCGGAGGAACAGGTAAGACGTTTCTCATCAAGTTGTTACTTGCTAAAATTCGAGTACATTCCAAGATAGCTATTGCTGTGGCCTCTTCTGGAATTGCTGGAACTTTGCTCCCTGGTGGAAGAACAGCACATTCAGCTTTCAAGTTACCGCTTAATCTGGCCCGAAGTGAAACTCCCGTCTGCAATATCACTAAACGAACAGAAAAAACTCAGATTCTGCAGCAATGTCAGGTCATTGTATGGGATGAATGCACCATGTCACACAAAAATGCTTTACAGGCCCTCAATCAAACACTTCAATTTTTAAGAGGCAATGATTTACTAATGGGTGGAGTCACTGTTGTATTGGCTGGAGATTTTCGACAAACATTGCCGGTCATTCCAAAAGCAACAATGGCGGATGAAATTAATGCATGCCTTAAATCATCACATCTTTGCAGGCATGTTCGCACTTTGCGACTAACCACAAATATGAGAGTTTCTCTGCATGGCAACACAATGGACGGTCAGTTTGCTGATCATTTCTTAAATATTGGGAATGGTTTAATGCCGCTTCATCCAGTAGCTGGTCTCTTCAAACTCAGAGAAACACTTTGTAACACAGTTGTGTCTTAAAATTCTTTAAATCCCGGGCAACGCCGGGTATTCTGCTAGTATATATATATATAATTATAATTATTGAATGTAAATAATGTAAATAATCATAAAAAGAATACATTATAAAGTGTACCCTTTACCTTACAGATGCATCAATTGTAAGTTAAACCTATATTCATGACAGCAGTAATCAATTCTAAAAGAAAAACAAGGACATCCCCTAGCCCTCCAAAAGCCTTTCCAACAGGTTCTAATAACTGCAATATGTTAAGATAGGCTTTAGCTCCTGCAGGTGGGCCAATGTGAACCAGGCACTCTAGAATAATGATTGGGGCCTCCAAGCCGGAAGATCCAGTTTGGAAACTAGTACACATTTGAGAGAATTTGGGGGATATAGAGGTGGAAATGTAAGCACAATAAAGAAACTGTAAAGTTAATATTTGTACTGCATTCAAAATAAATAAATAACTGCCTATATTCTCTCTTCTGACTGCTTTATTAGATTGGATTATGTAAGATGAAAACATTTTGTTTCTGTTTTAATAACTGCATTTCAAACAAAGCTTTTTAAAAAAAGAAAATCTGCAGTCATGAAAATAAGTTAACATTTTTTGTGCATAAATATCTTATTGGGGTTTCTTTATGTTTCACTGTAAAAACATGCTTTCAAGTCCTGCATCTTGTTTCTTGAATTGCTAAAACCGTCATGGTTGATGTTGTTATTAATGTACTGTATTTATAAAATCGTTTAAAATCAAACAACAAGAAAAAATAATGTAGCTGTACAACCTATAACAATAGGCATCTCACACTTCAGGGTGAAATTTACAGTTTCTGCTATCCTAGTGCTCTAAATAATCACAGCACACACACGTGCTACATTACCCAACACTCCCTGCTCCAGGACAGCATAAGCCAGTGGGAAATTTAGGTCTACTAGCAAAAAGCATAAAAACTACTTTTGTTCATTTTAACTTTTTGCATTTATTTTGTAATAGTAAATTATAGACAGTGATGCCATAGTCTATGTACTGAATATATAATTTTATAATCAGAAACACTATATGGACAAAAATATTTGGACTCTTGACCATTACAGGAACTGTAATTACATTGTACTCAAATACATATACTTTAATATGGAGTTGGTCCCCCTGTCACAGCGATAACAGCTTCCACTCCTCTTGGAAGACTTTCCACAAGATGTTGGAATGTTTCTGTGGGAATTTGTGCCCATTCATTCTGTAGATCGTTGATGAGGTCATGTACTGATGTTGGACGAAAAGGCCTGACTCGCAATCTCTATTCCAGTTTGTCCCAAAGGTGTTCGATGGGGTTGAGGACAGGCCTTTGTGTGGACCAGTCAAGTTCTTCCCCACCGAACTCATCAAACCATGTCTTTGTAGTCCTTGCTTTGTGCACTGGGGCACAGTCATGTTGGAATGGAAAAGGACCTTCCCCAAACTGTTGCCACAAATTTGGAAACATAGCATTGTCCAAAATGCCTTGGTATGCTGAAGCATTAAGATTGCCCTTCACTGGAGATAAGGGGCCAAGCCAAAACCTTGAAAAACAGCCCCATACCATTATCCCTCCTCCACCAAACTTCACAGCTGGCATAATACAGTCAGACAGGAAACATTCTCCCAGCATCCACCAAAACCAGACTCGCCCATCTGACTGGCAAACAGAGAAGTGTGATTTGTCACTCCACAGAGCTTGTTTCCACTGCTCCACAGTCCAGCATAGGTGTGGTTTAAACCACTCCATCCGACGTTTGGCATTGGTCTAGGTCAGTGATGGTCAAACTATGGCCCGCGGGCCAGATCCGGCCCACTTAGAGGCTCTATCCCGCCCGTCAATATTTGAAAAAATAAATATTGAATAAAAATATGCATAAAATTATTAGGGCCGACCCTGTGTGTCAGAACCTTCATTTTTATGCCTTCCCAGCTATTTCCTCCATTACAATTCATCCTCCTTCCTAAAAGGACACTTCGTATGTCAATCACTCAAACACCTGCCCGCCCCCTAATGGCTGAAAGTCATGTGAGAAGAGATGGGCTGGGCCATATACTGAGGCGGATTTGGCTGCTGTGTTGTCAGTTAGTGGCTCACCAGAAAGACGGATCTGCAACAACCTGCTGAAATCAGTGATGTGTCTGTACGATCGCTGCACTTATAGAGGTAACACTGCTATATAACACCCTCCCGTCCCATTCAAAAAATTAGTATTATATATTTCGATATTTGAATTTTTTAATAAATTATATTGGCCCGGCTAAAGTTTTTCTTTTTTATTTGGCCCGCTCCTGAAAAAGTTTGCCCATCATCGGTCTAGGTGATGTGAGGCTTGCATGCAGCTGCTTGGCCATTGAAACCCATTCCAGTAAGCTCCTGCCGCACAGTTTTTGTGCTTACATTAATGCCAGTGAAAGTTCGCAACTCTTCAGCTATGGAATCAGCAGAGCGTTGGCGACTTTTACGCACCATGCACCTTAGCAGTCGTTCACCACATAAAATCACCCTGTGATGTTATGTGGTCTTCCGCATCGTGGCCGAGCTGCTGTTGTTCCTAAATGCTTCCACTGTCTAATAATATCACTTGCAGTTGACCGTGGAATATCCAGCAGGGATGAAATTTCATGAACCGTCTTATTGCAAAGGTGGCATCCTATCACAGTACCACGCTTGAAGTCACTGAGTCCTTCACAAATGTTTGCAAATGGTTTGGCGCTTGATTTTATACACCTCTGGCAATGGGTCTCTTTGAAACACCTCAATTCAATAATTAACAGGTGTGGCCAAATAATTTTGTCCATATAATGTATGTGTAAAAGGAGCATGAGGCTATGTTAAGACTAGACATTAGAGCTAAATGAAACAAACACTAGAGATAAATGAAACGCCACAAATTCTTTTCATATCGATTTGCCTGTTTTTGATGAATTCTGAGTGTGACTTCACCTGCTAATTTAGCAACAAACTCCAACTCATTGATCTGAAGCAAAAGACCATTATCAGCTTCATCCACTGTTTAAAATTCAAGGGTTTTTGCAGAGTGGAAATGGCAGTCAGCTCTTCTGCAATCAAGGACTTCCCTTTAAATGTACTCTCTCCACCTTTATATCTCCATTTAATCATCTCACTACATCTAATAGAATCTCGTCACCGCACGGGTCCACAAAACTAGGTGCAATTCACATTATCAAGGAACGATCTTACCAAATAGATGAGCAATATTAAACTGTAAATTTGTTTTTGTAGTTTAATATCTTATGGAATCTAACCTCAACTTGTTGCAAAATAGTTCTTCGCTCAAAATCAATGTAATGTTACAACTATAATGGGGAAGTAAATCTTTACAGAACACACTTATTGTACGGCACTTGTTGTCTTTTCATCATCATCATTTATTTATATAGCGCCACTCATTCCGTAGCGCTGTACAGAGAACTCACTCACATCAGTCCCTGCCCTTTTGAGGCTTACAGTCTAAATTCCCTAACACACACACACACACACACAGACACACAGACTAGGGTCAAATTGTTAGCAGTCAATTAACCTACCAGTATGTTGTTTTTTTTGGCGTGTGGGAGGAAACCGGAGCACCCGGAGGAAACCCATGGAAACAAAAAAATCCCCACAGATAAGACCATGGTCGGGAATTGAACACATGACCACTGTGCTCTAAGGCAGAAGTGCTAACCACTTAGCCACCGTGCTCCCCGTTCTTGTGGGCAGTGTGAGGAGAGAGATTTAGAGGTTATCCATTATTGATTAGCGTTAATAAATGTCAATATTTCCATGCTTTTGGGGGATAACTGTCTATGTTTTTCAGTCACAACACCTGCACTATACACATGTTCAGTAATTATATTAGAACATTAATAATAGACAGTGGCAAATTTGAAACATTTTATCCACTGGTTAAGCTTCTTCTGCCAATATTCCTGTGGATCATGATGTTAAGGGAAAGGTGTATGTAATCCTCAACTACTAGAACCGCTTCTTGAGATGTTCGCCTTTAGCATGCCCCTTTCCAGGGATCTAGATATGTTTCACAGTACAGTACTCAATTGCCCCACAGGACTTAAATTCAGGTAGTAGTAGTAGTTATTGATTTACAATTGCCTGGTGGACTGAACATAATATGGTAGGAGGTAGTGAGCAACCTTGATATATTGACAGAACTCAGAGGCAGACAGGCAGAGGTTAACACAGATTGATCTGGCACTAGCCTGGTGATGGACAGCATGCAGTAGAAGGTACTGAGCAACCAGATGGTGTAGTGTTGTAAACTGACAATTAGACAATGCAAATAACAGAGAGGCAACAGTCAGGATTGGACAGCTCAATGTATTTGGCAGAACTCAGAGTCAGACAGACAGGAATCAGGAGTTGAGAAGATAGTGGAATTCTTTAAACAAGTCAGGGGTCAGGGCAGGTAGAGATATGAGTGCAAATCTGTTTAACAAAGCCAAATGTCAGGAGTGGAGAAGAAAACAGAATTCTTTATACAAACTAGCACACTAAGTCAAGCAGGAACTATCATCAGCATTGTTATGCTGCCAGAAAGAAGTTTATAAAGGCAGCATCACCAATCAGAAACTGCAGGATGATTAGCTGCATAGTTGTGGTAAGTGATAGCACAGCTGAGCTGCCAGGCTAAGAGATGAAATAAGCTTGTAACTATTTACCTAACAACACCTGGAAGCTGCAGTAATTGCAGAGCTGACAGATCAGATAAAAAGGAGTGATCCTTATTTCTTAACACATGATTGATAGAAGTACTATATGATAAATCAGGTATGCACATAAGTAGCAATACTTGTGGCTCTTCATCATCTTCTTTAAGAAAAAGCTTTTGTATCTCTCCCATCACACAGCAACCAATCAATCATATTCTAATTGATACTAGCACTGGTTAAAAAATGAAAACTAACATTTGCACACAGCACTTTTTTGTGATTGCTAAAATATTTTCTCTGTCACTGTGAGGAAGTTTTGGTGAAAGTTTGCTGAATTTCATTATTATGTTTATTATTTCTGACGTGAGGTTGTTGTAAACAGACTGACATTTTTTCTCTGGCCTAAAGACTGAAACAGTTGTGCAAACATTTCTTGGCAATGTACCATCGTTGACTCCCATTAAGATGTGGCAAAAAATGCACTCATTTTATGTCAGTATTGTTTTATCAAATACATCTGTTGACATCATGTGGAATTGCCTGTGTATTTCTACACCTAGGTAGGTAGCAGTGCTACCGACTAGTACAGAAAACAATTGTGTTTTGTAGCAGTCAGTATGTTGTATGGTATAAAATGTATATACATTAAGAGAAAATATAAATCAGTCAGGCAATGCTGCTTTACAGTTAACACAGCTATGTAGGAAATGCAGTACACACATGAGTGTATAGGGATGCCTAATAGTCACAGTCATGGATTTTCTCTACTTGTACAATCCAGAAAGAATGACATTATAATGGGATGTAAGATCCTTTTATAAGGCTAAAGACATGTGACATTTGTTTTGATACTTGATGTCTGGCTTCTTTATCTTCAATGCACTTGTATTTCGCCTGATTCTCTAGTTTGTGTTATTTATTCAGTGTGTTATTGGTACAACTGGATAGATTTGCCAATGAATTCACTGATGGTGAATCTCTGGACTTCATCCAAATTTCAGAATTGGCCATATTGATTTGCTCATCTCTGCTAGATGAAAAAGTATGAAAGTGAAGTCAGAAGTCTCAGATGGTAGAAAAAAAACTGAATGGGTTAAAAATGCTTAATATGGGGTGGGGCCACAGGAGAAATTAGGGAGAATTTATAGGAGCCAAACAGCCTTAAGAGGCTCAGGAACTAACATTTAACATCTTTCTTTTAGGATATTAGTGGTTTAACGTATGATATATTTTAGATCAGTTTACATCTGTTAAATATAAAATGTACTTGTATCCTATGATCACATAGTGGAAACTACCTTCCAGTGGTGGGGTCATGATATAAATAAATTACACACATGATATGAAATAGAACTTAAAGATGGCCCTACCCAAGTAAGCTTACAACCTTAGAGTTGTGGTGAACACTTGATAAATAAGGTAGATGACTAAGAATGCGGCTCATGGATACAGGCTCACTGCTACAGTGCTTGTTCTTGGCTCCAGGCAATTGGAGATTACAAACTCTGTTAGGCTGTGTAGTTCCTGGTTCCAGGCACTGTGCTAATTCTTGGCTCTGAGCAGTTGATGGACACATTCGCTAAGCTAGTTATTGGCTCTGGGCAGTTTGTGATTACAGGCATTATGCTAGCTCCTGGCTTTAGGCAGTTGGTGATCATGGACACTCTCCTAGTTTTTGGCTGCATGCAGTTGGTGATCACAGGCATTGTGCTAGTAACTGTCTCCAAGCAATTGGTGCTCACAGGCACTATTCTAATTTCTAGTACCAGGCAGTTGTCAATGACAGGCACTGCGTTAGCTACTGTCTCCAGGCAGTTGGTGATCAGAGACACTTTGCAAGTTATGGTTTCCAGGCACTTGGTGATTGCAGGCATTGTGCTAGTTCCTGGCTCCCAGCAGCTGATGATCACAGGCACTGTGCTAGTTACTATCTCCAGGCAGTTGATGATCAGAGACACTTTGCAAGTTACGGTTTCCAGGCAGTTGGTGATTACAGGCATTATGCTAGTTCCTGGCTCCCAGCAGCTGATGATCACAGGCACTGTGTTAGTTAATATCTCCAGGCAGTTGGTGATTGCAGATACTGTGCTGGTTACTATCTCCAGGCAGTTGGTGATCACAGATACTGTGCTAGTTACTATCTCCAGGAAGTTGGTGATGACAGATACTGTGGTAGTTCCATGCTCCAGGCAGTTGGTAATTACAGGGACTCTGCCAGTTCCTGGCTCCAAGCAATTGGGGATCAGTCGCTGTGCAAATTCCTGGCTCTGGGCACTTTACATTCATGAACAATGTGCTAGTTACTGTTTCCTAGCAGCTGGTGATTATAGGCACTATACTAGTTTCTGACTCCAGGCAGTTGACAGTGACAGACCCCACACCAGTTCTTGACCTTTGATTCCATCTAATTTTGAGGCAATCCTCTTATCTTCCATATGCCTTTTGTGTACTTTTTCAATAACCAGTGTTATATGTCTAACCCACTGAGGATATGGGTAACTAATGAGACTTATTTAAAACCACCTGGGAGGTAAACCAGTTCTGGCAGTGCTCGTCTCCTTTTCTTAATGCATTTAGGAAAGCAATTTAATATCTCTAAAATGTATTGTCATTCAGGATATGCGGTATCAGATTAAAGCGATTTTCTGCCTCCGCTTCCCCACAATAATACATTGGTGGAGGTCTCTTCTCTTCTTTGGAACCCCACCATCAATGCAGTCCCAGTACTTACTATGATTAGGGATATCTGCAGTCAGGACAAGCTTTAACACTACACGGTGAGAACTGTAGTAGGAAGGGATCTAATGTCATGGTGTTAGGGATGAAAAGGTTGATCTTTGCATCTATGCTCTTATTTAAACCTGAGCTACTGTACTGGTGTATTGCCCTCTGAAGAACTGTTTTCAGAATCCTTTCTTTCAGTTAGTCCTAAGCTGCGGTGCTGGTGTATCTTTCTTGGAATAGCTGATTGGTAAGCTGCACTATTTAAAACTCTCCTGTCTGCATACCTTTGCCAGTGATAGTGTTATACACAAGCTTCCTGGTTGCTGTGCACTCTGGTTTCTGATATCTGGCAATGTATTTGACTGCACTCTGGTTCCTTCTCCTTGACACTTGTACTCAGCTGCTCTTTGATCCTGATCCCTGGCATTGTATTCAGCTGTTCTCTGGTTCCTGATCTATTTGAACTACAGATGGTCAACTGCTGATCTCTGATTCCTGGCTGTGAACGCAGAGAAACCTTTTACAGACCTCATCATCTCACAGACTTTCATCTATTACTTACAGGTACAGGTATACAGAGCAGCACAGAGTCTCTTTGCGGCTCCTTACATCTTGCACTGAGGAGCTTCATGCTCATCTCAGTAGCACCCGCTAAGCTCTGCATTCTATCTCTTTAGTGCTTGGACTGTCATCCATTTGAACTATCTGCATACCTGTTTCCTGTATATCCTGACTCTCCAGCACTTGTGTGTACATCACTTTATTCTTTATTCATAACTCTTGAAACCTGTATCATCTTATCTGGTGCAAGACTGTTGCTCCATTCAGCAATGTCAAAGCTGTTTAGTGAACGTTACCAAACTATCTGCATTATCTCAAGTTTACAAACACTGTTGCTTCTATATGCATTGCCGAAGTTGTTCAGTGAACATTACCATAATATTTACATTAAATCAAGGTTACATAGACTGTTGCATCTATTTGCCAAACTTGTTTCCTGAACCTGACCAGACCCTCATACTGCTCCTGTTTTTGCATTTGTGCATTTTTCATCCATTTACTATGATTTATCTGTAATAAGCATAGAATAACTTTTTGCTTATTTATCAACGGTACCTCATATCTCTCTGCCTTTGAATCCTAAATCATGGTGATTCGGTTCACAGCCAGTTGCCATTTCTACCCATGTGCTGGATTGGATTAGTTGGCTTTGCAGAAATTGTCCAGCAGAGGTCTCCAGTCACAGAAGGTATACAAACTCTGCTGCATTGGGAAGGGACCCCTGCTGATGTACTAATGCAAAACAAAGGAAGGGAAAAATATACTGCCCCAGGTGAAAACAATAGCCTTTTAAGAGTCTTATAGTTGTGGATAATTATTGTGATTGGTCAATATTGACCTTTAGATTGTGATATTGCATACTTCACCAACTATAATATATAATCTGCTAGAGATGAATTCCAGTAAAAATAATAAATTGATTTCCATTTCTATCAATTTGCTAAATCTATTTTAAATACCAAACACTTATGGGAAAATGTTATATACATTTATTGCATTTATTGATGTCATATTTGGGTCCTGATTAATGATCAATAGACTGTTATTTGGAAAATCATATTATATGACCTTTCTTAACCTTACAAAATAGCCGCAGTCCTGACTGAGCTGCATATATGTTCCAAGGGGCAATATTGTATCTGCACCTCAGAACATACCTCGGAATTCCACATGCATTATAGTGAATCTGCCCCCAAGTGATTTAAAAATCTTTACACAACATAAATATATAAATATTCCACATGCAACTGATATACTCTTATTGTGGCAACAAAATCTACTATGAGAATAGACTGCATGACCTTTATTGTTCACTGATGTTATCCACTTGTGTTTTATATTTTATATTATGTTTTATAGCCCAGTTGTATTACTATTGTGATTGTGTAGAGGAATGATGACACAATGATGTAGGACTTGTCATGTGTTTTCTAGCGCATAGTTTTTCTTTCCTATATAGCAGTCAGCCCTAGTTTGGCGTGATAGTCATCTTTAAAAATTGCGAAGAAAATTGATATGAATGTAATAAATAACTCCTGAATATTGTATTTGTAGCCAGAGACATATTTACAACAATTCAATAGACACAGTAATGTAGACACTGTGCTCTCAGCATGTGCATGTGACACTGAAAACACCCCTTCACACTTGACTAAAACTAGGTAGGATCAAGAACTTGTAGCCTGAATGGATAGGGTGTTTAAGAGCACAAAAATCAGACAGATTTTGCTGATGTTTTTCTGTTACAAGAGCACAAATTTGGCTGGGTGGTTGGGAAATTTCTATGTACTCACATTTTGATTTGAAAGACAGCACAAAAAAAATGAATGAAATGTAAATGAAATGAACACAACAACTACATTCTGTTGGTAGAATAGAATATTACCCCTTCCCTTGTTAAACAGTGCTATGGTGAACACAACTGCAAGCACTGATATACCCTGAGGGCATTGTAGTGTGGTAGTATCCCTAGGGGGTCTTATTTATTTAATTGCATTTGACTTTATATTTCCCTGATCACATGTATATTTTCAACATAAAAACCGTAGATGTTGTTATTAGGCAGAGAAAAAATGTCTGGGCATCTAAATACTGTAATCAATTTTCACAACCATTGATAGTTAAAACCAACAATTTAAGTTTAAAAGGTTTATGGATCAAGTCCCACAAAGATTTTGCAATAAGACTTTATATAAATATTTTTTTTTTCCCTCGGGACATGACTACTTTTAAAGCATCTTGCTGCATTTTGATTCTCAAAGATAAACATTAGACTCCTACACAAATAAAAATTGTAAACATAGTTACCACACCAAACTGCTATAAGCAGAATAATACATTCAGTATATAATATATAATAATTCAGGGGTGGTAGTAACACTATATACTGTGGTAAAATCTGTATTCCTATAACAGCAACTTTTTGCATGTTTACCTCTTCAACCTGCAGGAACAGCTGGGGAAATGTGCTCAAATCAAATATATATATATATATATATATATATATATATATATATATATATATATATATATATATATATATATATATATATATATATATTACACTAGACTTGATTGATGGAAGATGACGAAGTGCTCGTGTCAGACGGCACTGGAGATCTTCTTATTTGCGCAATGCCTTTGGCAGTCAAACAGTTAGCAGGATCCAGGATTGCAAATGTGCTGGGAAGCATGAAGTTGAACGTATGTGGATATTGATTCAGCACCCGGATAATAGTAATGTGGCTACAGGGAGTCTAGATAGATAGAGAGAGAGACGGAGCTGTCCGTGGTGCTGCAGCAGAGCCCAGGAAAACCCCGCCTCGGTCTGCAGACGGACAGTGCCAGGCGTCATGTGAGCCCCTCCTCTCCCTCAATCCCCCTCCTTCACTCCTGGAGATAGGAGCACAAGCCTGGAGCCGCTGAAAAGGCAGAGTGCTCTCTTTTTTTTTTATCTAAGACCTGGGCAATTTTCCTTGACCGACACATACTTCAGACCTATTACAGGCATAGGAATAACGGCACAGGTAACGCGCTGTGATGTTTTCTTTGCTCTGTAAAGGGAATAAGCTATATATATATATGTGTATGTGTGTGTGTGAGTGATGCACAGGGCTGGGTGCGCGCAGCATATTGAACAGGTACAGCTGCTGGTAAGGAGATGAGATAATGGAGCAGCGGTACCAAGTTGGCTGCGGTAATGTATTATTTACTGCTTGAATATTGACCATAGTGTCCTTAATCTAGGGTTTGTTGTCTTCGTAATGTCTATGCGACGGAATAATGAAAAAAAAAAATGGGAGGGGTGGGTGGATTAAGGGAATATGGGATGTGTTGCACCCCTAGTGCTATTCCTTAGCTGCATTATTTTATATTTCCCTGATAATAGTGTTATCAGGGAGATCAGTGAAATCCCCCTCCTTGTATAACTGCAGGTAGGGTGTTATAAGTAACAAAACCATCATTGCAATAGGGATGGATTGGAAAGAAGAAATATGATGATAAAGGGAGAGAAGAGATTTATGGTATCCTTCTCAGGCTTTTTAAATGCATGAGCAGAATTGCTGGGTTAGATTGCAGGCTTCATTTCATCCTGTAGTTTGTGATTTCGTGGGGGTCTTTTCCAGCACATAGAGAAGTCTGAACAATAAGGATTCCCCTGAAGGATTGTAAATGCCAATTGACATGCCGTTTATATGAATGTACAGTATTGTTGAGAGGCGTTGTGACTCCTGATCCCAACCTATTGGGGGTGTAGATATGACATGCCAACTTAAAATGATGTTATTTTTCTTCCACTACCCTGTCTTACAGAGCAGCCTTAAACCAGATATTATTGCCAAATGACAAGACTCATTTTAGCAATAATACATTGATGCTATTATTATGCTTGTTAGCTAAAGGCAGAAAAGAGGATGGTAAGATAGGAGCAGTTACTTGGAGTGAACATGCTCACACACATATATATATATACATATATTTTTGGGTTCTATGTGTACAAGCAGCTCTATGTCTCTAGAGGCAAAATGTTTATCTTGCTATATTTACAGTGCATGCTGGGATTTAACTCTTTACTGAGAGAGCATTCTATGGATTATAAAGTGATCTGGGGTTTCATAATTTAGTTATTCAATATGATGTATAAGGTTCACTACTGTCCCTGTATTCCCCTACATTATAGAGGCTGCTGCTTGCAGACAAAAATCATGTAGTGGATCAAGATCTCCTTCTCTGTATTAGGAGGAGATAGCCTGGTGGTGGTGCCACCTCAGTGCCTCATACAGGAAGTTTGCCCATTGGCATTCTCCGAATGTGGTAGATTAGGGATCACCTTGTTCTGGGCACTTCTGGTAGAAGCTTGTCCACAAAACTAGAAGCACAGTGCGGTGCAATAAATTAGAGCTAGTTTGTGCTTGTAAAAAAGGTGTTAATTAGACATTGAGCCGTGGTGTCTAGGCTATAAATTAAGAGGAGAAGATACATGCAAGGACTTGCAATGGCAGAATTATATTTACATCATCACCTTCTGCAGCACATTGCTGGTCTCTGTGTAATTCTAGTGGACTCTCTCTTTTACCCAAATATCTGATTTTAAAGGAAACCAGAGTTACAGATGTGATATTGATAACTGGATTCTTATTAACATGTGGATTTCTGTCTAAATCCCAGAGCTCACAAGTGAGAGATATAACAGCTGTATTGACAATCATAGAGGGTTTATGCTGACTAAATAGTGCAGTGGTCTCGTAATAAGGGGTAAATGATTTGTGAGGGTTGAGGTTTAACCCCTTTTTGCTGCCTAAGGCCTTCCCAGCAGTGCACAGGTTAACACGAGTGTGTGTGTGGGGGGAGGGGGGGGGGATGAGAGCACATGAGCCAAATGGGATTTTTATTTGCTGTAGTAGCGATCATGGCAATACTGAGAGGGGAGAGAGGCGAGGTAGCCAAGGAAATAATACCTGATATGGTGATTACATCTCTTCAGTATTCATTCACATCCTGCCTCACCTTGTGAAAATTAAATGTTGAGGCCCGCCAGCATCTCCACCTGCTGGGATAGTGCTCTCCCTCATCATGTTTCCAAACACATTGAAAGTGACTGATAGCTTTGTATAGATTTCTTTATGGTGTATGAGATGTAGATAAAATGGATACAGTCCTGAAGGAAAATCACTCGGTAATAGCTTCCATGTAGCAAGATTTTAATGCACTGTTGGGTTGCATTGTAACATTTGGCTCAAATGATTGTTTATATTGCTGTGCTATATAATTTATTCAAAATAAAATCACACCTTTGCCTCGGTTATTCCATGGGTATTATATTTTATGGTTTTATTTTTTTGCATTTTTTTTTTATATTTTATCTAGTTTTATTTTTAGTTACTATGCAACATCTTTTTTTTTATTACGAAGCACAATTTGATTTTATACTCATTGATGTTTAACTTGTTTTCAGATATATGGGTTGCATTAGATCGCATCTGAATGGGATCTCATTATTATTGTGGAAAGGAAAGAAGAAGACTTGTTAAGATTTCAATATCAAATAGTAGCTTCTGTTTAACGGTGCATCGTTTCTGCCTGACTGGGAGAGAAGGATCTCGGAATACCATGAGTGATGATTCATGTCCTCTTTTGTAGTGTCATGGCATCTTGTTCATGATCTACACTTAGCATGGGATTTAAGTGAGAACAGAAGAGAAAAGTGTATGCTTAGCTTTGGGTAGTATAAAAGAAATTATCCAAATTTGGATGCTAGTAGGAACTGGACTCTATAGAATTATTGTTAAATAAGAATTGGGAACCCACCATGCAAATTACCATGGAACTCTAAAATCCCATTTATTTTCATATTATTAGTTATTAAATAAACATAAATTGTTGGTCCAATCTGCTGTTGTTGACCATAGGTGGTCCACTAAAATAAGGGACTGTAATATTTTGGATAGTCACACACTAAAAAGGCAATCTGGAAGATCTACGCAATTTAAAGGACCCTCAAGACATTAAGTCATTAAAGATGGCTAGTGTTCTTAAGCAAGGGGTCCTCATTATCTGGATGGTCTTAATCCTTGGATGCATGGTGGACATGGGCCGTGGCCTGGAATTTCCTGGAACCGAAGGCCAGTGGACTCGCTTTCCAAAGTGGAATGCTTGTTGTGAAAGTGAAATGAGTTTTAATATGAAGACCAAAAGATCGAGTGGACTTGTTATATACTTTGACGATGAGGGTTTTTGCGATTTCTTGGAGCTCATTCTCTACGAAGGCCGGTTGAAGTTGAGTTTTTCCATTTTTTGCGCTGAGCCCGCTTCTCTTCTGACGGACCTTGCTGTAAATGACAACAACTGGCACTCAGTAATAATTAAAAGAAATTTCAAAAATACTACGTTGATCTTAGACAAGGAGAGCAAGTGGGTGGAAGTGAAATCAAAGCGGAGAGACATGACGGTCTTCAGTAGCCTTTTTATAGGTGGGATCCCCCCAGAGCTGCGATCTTCTACTTTAAAATTAACGTTTCCAGCTGTGAAAGACCACAGTCCCTTTCAAGGCTGGATAAACGATGTCCGGGTCAATTTCACAGACTCGTCTCCTGTAACAAGCAATGATGTTAAGATGGAAGACACTACAAACCCATGTGCCAATGACCAAGTTTGTCTGAATGGCGGAATTTGCTCAGTTGTTAATGAAGAAGCCACGTGCGACTGCTCCCAGACTGGTTTCCAAGGGAAAGACTGCAGTGAAGGTAACAATAGATCCCCTCTGGTCCTCTTAATTGTTGTATCATATAATGTGTGTACATGAATAAGCAATGTAAGGGCATTTGCATGTTTGTAGATTTTTTTTGTTTTTTTATTATTTGATCCCCCTTATTCCTTACCAGCCCTTTTTATTTTTGCTTGTCCTTTATTCTACACAGTTTAATTTCAAATATTTAAAGTGTCTAACTTATCTAGTTTGCCTAGGGCAACAATGCAAAATAAATATATAGGTCAAGCAAGAATATAGCCTTTTCCACTACTCACATGTTAAAACCTGAAAGGCCCAGCTTGATTTCAACCTAAAGAGGCGATTTAATATGGCATTACCCAGGATTCAGTTCTCCTTTTGGATTTGCTAATTTGCATATTGTCAATGTTCTGTACTTTTAAAAAATATAACTACAAAAAACTTCTTAAGTCAGCATATTAATAGATTACTGTAGAAGGAAAAATAGAACATATATACAAGTCTTAAATAATTGCCTAAAATACTATGGATAAACCAACAGTATTTTTCATGTGTGACATAGAACATTAAATGACATTGTTTATAAAGTGTTCTATCACAGTAGAATTGACTACCCCATAATTATCAGGACATAACTGGGGCAAATCCAGGGCAAAGTGATTGCTCTATATTTATTGGAGAAAAACATTCTGTTAAATATGGAGCAATCACTCTGCCCCAGAATTGTCCTAGTTCCTCTGTGATAAATGTTATTCTAAATCATGAGCTACAAGAGAACTGATAACCAAGTCTAGAAGAAACTCTGGTTTTAGCCGCTTGATACTGCAGTCTATAGGAGATGGCAAAACATAAAACAGAAAAGAAGATGTTGTAGAAACTAGTCTTAAATGCTGCAAATTTGTTGGCGTTTTCTGAATAGTATATTTTTAGAGATCTCTATCTTCAATTACTGTAGAGATTCAAATTGTTATTGTCTGCATTGAGCTTTACTCAATGAGATTCATGTGTATTTGCAGGCACATTTTTCTTATTGATAACACATTCCGGTTTCATGGGACTGTACCGTAGTGGACTATTAGATCTATAACTGGAAGTGCTACTGATATCCATCACAAATATATATAAATAAAAGGTCATATATGTGAGTTGTGGGATATGTAGTTACACTGATCATGCAGATGAGTGGAAACTATTGTCCTCTATTATCAGACTTTTTAGATTTAGCGGCCTATTTAACACATGGAGAAAAACCCTAGATTTTGAACTTCCCCCTGTCTAGCAAACCCCCCCCCCCCAGGCTGCTGAAGAAGACTGTCACTAGGTATCTCCAGCGCTAGCCTTCCTCAGGGGCCTATTTACCAAGGACAGCGGCATATTCTATTAGTATCGCCATCTCAGGATGGGGATAGCAGATGCTGGGGAGAATAAAAGAAAAATAGTTTATTATTTAAATAAAAATTAATAAGTTAAAGATAATAAAATAAAAACAGTTCTACTCTATCTATCGATCTATATTCTTAGATTTTGTACCAAAAAGTGGAATTTGAAGCCCTCTTGGTGCTTTCAGTCCCTCCATCCATGTGTGAGATGGCAATGCTCGGTCAGGCATGTGCCAAGGACCCTGCACTGGCTGGTAATGCGGTAAGAACCCACTAACCGCTACCAGTCAGTATCGCCATAGAGTTGAGCATCACTCAGATGCCCCGACAAAGTTTAGTTCTTAAATGGGGGGAAAGTAGATTTTCATCGGGTCTTGATAAACAGACCCCTTACAGAGGTCCCCAGTCTGTGGCCAGTAGACTTAAAACAGGGAGTCTGCTTTGCACAGAAATACATTCAGTCCCCAAATGTATATAGTTTTATATGTCATCTTTAATATGAGGCATACTAGTCCTTTAAGTTTATTATCGTTTATTTATAAAGCACCAACATATTATTCAGTGCTGTACATTGAGGGGATCATAATACCAGCAAATTACATACAGTGACATGGCACAAGGTAAAGATGGCCTTGCCCAAATTAGTTTATAATCTAACAGGGACGGGTATGTGATACAACACAATTTTTATCAAGACAGTTCTTTTTGAGCCGCATACAGTATAGATCTTGTATAAATGTATACATACATGTAGCGAGTAGTGCTGACTGAGCCATGTTTGAAGATACAGAGGGCCTGAGTTCCATTAAGGAAAGTAAAGCAAAAAAAGGAGTAAATGTTCCCCTGGGACAAACCATATTACAATGCAAGGGGTGCAAATTTGTTTATTATTTTGCTTTATTATTATCAGTTAAATACTGGCTGTTTTTTCATCTACACAAATACTTGATAGCTTTCTTGATAGCTTTATTTTTACACTGAAATTAAAAGTTGATCTAGGACATGTCCTATCCCAACTATAAATCTGTCCCCACATTTTAAATTTATTTCCCCCTCCAATGCAACATGGTTTTGCCCAGGTGCAAAGTTACTCCTTTTTTATGCTTAGCTCTCCTTAATGACTCAGGCCCAGATACTCAAACTCTAACATGTGTTTGGTCCATTGAACACCACTGAACTAGCCCTGCATTTGTTAGAAAACCAGGTGTACAATGGTTTATTGCAGACAGAGTGAGGTTTTCTTTTAGGTGGATTATCCAGATATATAGATATTTTGTCATGAGATTTATTTTTGTGAATTAGATAAATAAAGATTTCACCAGTATTCTAATGTGACTACTTTTACCCTCTATTCTATTCTTATTCTTAATACCTATAATAACCCAATGCTACAGAACTGTGACAGTAAAAAGTTGATTCTATTAGCACTACTCTATTCACCTGTACTATACTTATATTGCTTAGTTGACAATTTGTCTTAGAAAAGTTCAACTGACAATAAATATTTCACAAGAGTATATGTAGCTGGCAACGTAATACAGTAGTAGTTTTAATAGTAGCAGTAGCAGTAGTTATAAAAATAGTAGCAGCGGCAATTGTGGCATCCGTTAAAATTCCGACTCATAGGATTCCAAGTAGGCAGCACTTTGTAAACAAACGTTATCTGTGCAGGGACACAGGATGCTTCTGTCCACACCACTGACGTCATCACACCAACCCATGCTTTATGTCACAGTCACAAAGCCTTCACCGCAGAGTTTCACTCCCGTCTTTTATATTAAAGTAGTTTTCCGCATTTGGGTACGGTGTTGCACAGCCTTCCTCCTCAAGACTGACACACTAGGGGAGATTCCGCCCATGATACCTACCATTTGTGCAATGGAGTTTTCCCTCTAACATACCGAAATCGGGGACCCAAAATGTAGACCTCTTGGAGAGCTCTAGGATCGGAGGCATCCAATGCACTGACTATATTGGTAACTGATTTCTGATTGGATAAGTACCCTAATCCATACTTGCCATATTTTTGGTCTAACCCTCCGGGGTGAAGTGGAAGGATGGATGCGGGGAGAATTGCCTGCTCTCCCGGGAGTCTGAGAGACCTACCCAGAATTTGGGAGTCTCCTGGACATTTTGGGAGAGTGGGCATGTATAACCTAATCATACAGGAGCTTGATGTCCTTTTCACAGACTATCTCATCCTCGCTCATCAAGTAGTGGCTGCAGCAGCAGTACTCAGTTTCGGGTGAGTAGTGGGGACAGCTGCTTTGGACAAATGATTGAATGTGCTGCAAGTAACCCCAAAGGTGTGCTACTGCATACCCCCACCCCACTCTCCCTGCCATATAGATAAAGCCCTTTAATATATATTGACACTGTTGTTGTGATAAAACATTGTCTCTAATGGAACACTTTTAAAGCCTGCAATGCAAGTGACATGATTATAATCCCAAATGCCATCATCCTAAAGGTACATTTTACAATTATCTAAGTGCTCTCTTATTTTTCCCTTATAATGAATTTAGTCCATGGCTTTATTGGGTTGAGCATTTTAGGTATTGTTAATCTGTCATTTTCTGTATGTGAAATTGGACTTAAACTCTCCAGTAATATCAGCATAGTTGCAGCATTTACACGCAGAGCAATTGCACTTATACATTATCACCATGGGAGGACAATTCTATATTGTAGGTCTATAGTCATGAACAGAGAGAAAATAGATTGGTTTCTTTTTAAAACTGTTAAGTTCCTAAAGGACTGGTGCATTCAATTTCAGCCCAGACCATGTATGGTTTTTGCTGTATAGTATGTTATTATATTTTTGTGTTTGGGGGTTGTTTTGGGTCTTTTACTTCTTTGTGAGGCAGCTGTTTAGAAGATTTTCCAGTTCTTGGCATGATATGGTATGCAAGAGGGAAAGTGATTTGTAGGAAATGGATACTTATTTGAAATACAATTTATTTTCTGTATTTTGGAGTACAGACAAGGCTGCCATCCAGATTTGTAGCTAAATCAATGTAACTTACAATTGTAGTAAAGTTTGCCATCTTTAGCGCTTCCTTTATATAGATGCCAACCTTACCCACTGATCGACTCCAGTATTTAAATTCCTTTTTCATTTTACATAACACGTATATGGTAATATAAATTAACTTAGAATAGATTACTGCAATTGGAAATAGAACGAATGGCAGCAGAGCATTTTTTTACAGGATGAACCAGAGCGAGTTGGAGGTTTTAGGACTCGTTCAGACAAAACAGAGCGAGTTGGAGGTTTTAGGACTCGTTCAGACAAAACAGAGCAAGTTGGAGGTTTTAGGACTCATTCAGACAAAACAGAGCAAGTTGGAGGTTTTAGGACTCATTCAGACAAAACAGAGCAAGTTGGAGGTTTTAGGACTCATTCAGGCAAAACAGAGCGAGTTGGAGATTTTAGGACTCATTCAGACAAAACAGAACAAGTTGGAAGCTTTAGGACTCATCCAGACAAAACAGAGCAAGTTGGAGGTTCTAGGACTCATTCAGACAAGTATTTTGTCAGGATTGGCTAATGGTCCAAATGGTTAGTGACATAAGCAAACAGCTTGTTGTACAGCGCAGGTATCAGGATTATTGTTCCTGGGGCCTGCATGGCTTTGGTGTTCAGATAAACAGTATAAGTAAGCATATACATTCCAAATTTGTCCCATAGTTCGTTATTGTGCCATGTTGGGGAAGTCCCACTTTTCACCAGGGTTTTGCCTATCACCTCCAAATAAATAGGCCAACTCCGACAACCCTCCACCTGCTCATCATGAAGATTCTCCCACTAACCATGGTGAGTGGGGACATACCTTTAGACTTGACGCAAGTCAAGACAAACATGCCAACTAGAGGGACACTCCCCTCAAATCGGAACTGTGTTGACTAAATAAGGACAGTTGGGAGGTATAGAAGCTGCTCAGTCTAAAATGCTGAAAAATTAAGTATGTTCTGAATATCTGAAGAAGCCATAACAGTATTTATCTATGTGCTATAGTTGGAACAGACATCTCCAGGGGCCTGTCAAACTTTGTGTTTTCTTATAGTAGAGATGCACAATGTGGATTCTTATAAATTGTATCTAAAGGTTTTAGTGGTGATGGTTTCAATTTTATGGTTTTCCTGAGATATTTTCTAAAAATTCTGTTTTGTAAAAACATTGGGGTACACAAATGTTTTCTGACAGTTTTTGAGAAAAATGTATCTGTTCTTTCCATTGAAACATAAATATTATTAAAATAAGGTGTTGTCATAAAGCAACTGTTAAAATGACACTGTAAATACATATTTATATTGTAATTGTGTACAATCTATAAAGAAATTCTCAAGTATTATTCCTGCTAAAAATCTATGCCTGTGAAATATTTAGTTGTAAATGGAAATAGGTGTTCGTTATTAACACCAATAACGTTACACTTGTGTTTTCAGGACATGAATGATTAATTCATGTGTGAAGAGTCATTAGAATTAGCTTGTGGTATCACCTCTGTGTTCTCAAGGCTGATCTCTAATGACATTTGTTTTAGGGAGCAAAAGAGGAAACATATGGCATAAATATTGTGAATTGCATATTTAATGAAACATCTTCATGGTAACTGTTATTTGTACTTTTTAATTTGAAAAAGGCATGTCACAGCCTAAAACCATTTTAAATTGGTTTGTCTAATTATATTTTGATTTCTAATTCTCATTTATTTAGAGTTAGTGTTCTTTATTTTTCATATTTTATGTTATGTTTAATAAAAAAAAATATATATATATATATATATATATATATATATATATATATATATATATATATATATATATATTATATATATATGTATGTATCAAGTGTAAAAGAAAAGTCATTGCAGTCAGGGGTGGGCTGGGTCGGGGGGCGTCGCCCCCCCCCCCCCCCCCCCCTGGCCACTTAGTCTGAGCGCTGTTTGGGCCAGCCGCCACGTCCCCCTCCGCCCCCGTGGATGCAATATTTCATGAATATTACCGACGGCCGTGTCAGCGCACAGGCGGCCGCATCACATGACACGCGATGCGGCCGCGTCATCAATGCCGCCTGTGCACCCACCGAGCTGAAATTTGCCAGCCCACGCCTGATTGCAGTGCATGTTTTATGCCAAAGCAAGGGAGTTTTGACCTTGGGCAAATGCCCTTTGCTGTCGTTATTTGCTCACATTAGGCCTGAGTTAGGAGCAAAGCAAAAAAAGGAGATCATTTGATTCCGGACTATGCAAGGGGTGCAAATAAATGTATTTTTTTTCACAAAAGGAAAATGCTGGCTGTTTTTCATGTAACTCACAAATATATGATAGTTTTTTGTTTACACTGAAATTTAAAGTTGATGTAGGACACACCCTATCCCAACTATAATCTGTCCCCTCATTTTAAACCCCCCCCCCCCCCCCCTCCAGTGCAACATGGGTTTGCCTAGGTGTAGATTTGCTCCTGTTTTTTGTTTTGCTCCTAACTAAGCATCAGTACCATAATCAGACCACCTGGGTCAGTCTGTCTCTATTTAGTTGGACTTTCTACATTGTAACAAGATATATAGTAAGTCCGATTATGTACAGATATTATCTACAGGCATTAAAAATCATGCTATTATTAGTGTTTATAATGCCAGTTAAATCATGTAAATAGCTACGGTGGAGATGGAACCTATTAGACCCCATACACATTTCCACTTGTATCTGTGGTAAGTGGCAGCATTGCAGTGTCTCTCGGACATGCATGCTTCACTTACGTTCTGTCACTATAGTCTTCCATTGAATCCCCAACCACAGGTTTCAGTGCTGGTATACACAGCATGTCAGATGCAATCACATTTGAGCATGCAGTGTCACTAGGTCACACAGCCTTTTTATGTTGACCCCTGTTTCCAATTTAGCCTCACAGAGGAGAGAAGGTCCTTCCTGACCGAAATAAAAAAATCGGATTTTTGTTGTCCTTATATAATCCTATATTGTACTAGTTATAGCTACAAATACTATTTCTTATAAGAAAAGCATCCAATCTATTTTTACTTTCTGTTTGTGAATTTGCCATCACCACTTCATGCAGTAAAGAACTCCTTCCTATGCTCATGATGAAAACGTTTTTCTTCCATTTACAATCAAGAAGCCCTACTCACTTGCACAGCCCTGAGTATCTTGGTATTAACCTCACATATATTTATACATTTTAATTAGGTCACCGCTAAGATGCCCTTTTTTCCACAAGCAAACAGTCCTAGTTTATCTGACCTTTCATGGCAATGGAATATGGAATTTTTTTGATATTTGAGTAGTCATAGGGAGTCATTTTAGGGGGGGATTCAGCTAAAAATAATTTAATGTTATGTTTTCTGGACATTTATGGGACTTTTAATGGTGAATTGGGTGAAATCCCAAAAAGCTCAATTTAATGATTAGTGAGTTCCAAATACTCTTTTTCAAACCGTGTTTACCATTTCAAAGTACAACATCTCTTATTCTTTGAATCTGCTCTTAGTCTTTGTGTTGTAAAGGTAACATTTATTGAATGTGAATATTTCAAACACAATACTGAAACAATTTCAATTGGTCACATTCCAGGTCTGCCAAGTGTGTGTTGTCCATGACATGCCCAATAACAATGTCATATTATTCATTATTCATTATTTTGCTAGCTCTGCACGCCATTCTTATTCATTTTTGTACTGTCTTATTGTGGTAGAAAGCAAAATTTCAAGTTGCTTTTAATGAATCTATTAGTCTGTTGGTGAATCCATTGGACACGTATTCAGAGTATTAGAAGATAAGTAAGTCTGGGCTTTTACTTCCCTTACCGTTTCTCAATCACCGCAAAAGCTGTCGGCCAGCAGAGAACTGTGACCACTTTATAAAACACTTATAATAAATATCTTAGAAACAATTGACTTTTAGCCCTTCAGAGAAGCTTCTAAGATTAAATTCTGTTTTTCTGATAAAAAAAAAAATCAAAGGGTCCTTTGAAACAATGATTGACAAATCAAATTTATGTGAATGGATTAAAAAGTGTACATCCTTTTTAATGTAAAATTCCTATTAACTATTTAGGCAGAATTTTGTAGACTGAACCAAGATCTGTGGCAATCCAGATTAACAATTTACTGCGAGCCATTGACATTACTGAGACATGAATATAGGTTCAGCCTATAGAATGGCTGCCTCAGGTTGTATGTACAATTAAACTTTGGATAATGCACTCTCTCGAGTATATGTGCAACCTTGGCGAAATAATCACTAAATGTGCTCAATTCTTTTTAAATCGTATATTCTCTTTTGGGGCTGCCCCAAACCCTTCTGTATTGGTTTTGAATGGTGGACAAGTGTTCAGCTATTAACATTCAGAAAATAAGACCTTCCACCTAGCCCCTCATCTCCTCCGCTCATTCTCCCTTCTCTCCCCTGGTCCCCTTTCTCTCCCCCTTGCATCACTGCCTGTTTCGTCCACCTTCCTTTAGGATGTAAGCTCGAATGAGCAGGGCCCCTCTCCCCTCCTGTCTCCATATCCATTCTTCTGCTCCGTATTTACTCCATTTGCCTGCCCGGAGCTTCTGAAGCATTGATACTTTGTGTTTACTGTTCTGTACTGTTCCACCCTGTATGGTTTACTGTTTGTACTATGTACGGCGCTGCGGATACCTTGTGGCGCCTAACAAATAAAGGATAATAATAATTATAATAATAAATAAGATGGTGAATGGTAAATACAATTCTTATAAGAAATGATATGCCAAGCACTTACCTAGACTGTCTAAATGGTAAATATTACCTTGCTACATTGTGCCATTCATAATGTATTTGTGCATATGTTTCGGAATCTAAATGACTTGACTAGACATTTTTTTAAATGACTCTATAGGAGAAACATATCATTGAGACCTCAAAGAGATTATTAAACATGAACAAGCATTTCACTAGGTATCCAAATGCTTTGCAACATTACGGTAGATAATAGTCTGTCCATTAGCATGTTTAAATTGAATAAAAACAAATTGTTTCTTAAAATCAGTTTGTTTGTGTATATATATATATATATATCAGGGATTTAAAATGAGATGTTCAGTTGTATCAACAGATTGAGAGAAGCAAAGCCAAGGCAGATACATGTATCTGATCCTAAACTGGGCCATGGGGATCGGAGCCACGGCAGTAGAACAGTTTACTCCGGGCCTTCCTTTGGTTTAACAGGACTTCCATTTTTGCTGCAACTGAAGTAATCAGCAGGGTATTATATGTATCACTTATGTGGTTACTTGCTTGGTCTCACTGGCAATAAGTAGCGTCACACAAATTTTCAGTAGAACACTTTAACTGTGATTATCGTGCCTTAGGACTTATCTGGAGGTCTCATTACTGAATAACTCGGATATCCTTCCTTAAATTGCGTGTCATTGTACATATTGTAAATGGAAAAAAAAGGGTTCTCTAGAGTGTGTCACATACAATGACAGCTCAAAACTCTCTTAAATCAACTATACACTAGTTGAGGAATCATCAAAACATCACAAAATATATATGAGATTCAAGCACTATCTGTCTCCCACAAACTCGTGTTCAAAAGAATATAGAATTATACTTACATTCCATCTCTTGATCAGGTATTCTCTAGTGAATTTCTCAATTGTGTGGTCCAAACATAAACAACAAAAAAATAAACATATTTATTTATATATTGCCACTAATTCTGCAGCACTGTACTGAGATCTCACATCAGTCCCTGCCCCATTGGAGCTTACAGTCTAAATTCCCTAACACACACACACAGACTATGGTCAATTTGATAGCAGCCAATTGACCTGCTAGAATGTTTTTGGGTTGTGGGAGGAAACCAGAGTGAGCAAAGGTAACCCACACAAATACAGATGAGGCCATGGTTGGGAATCAAACTCATGACCCCAGTGCTGTGAGGCAGAAATGCTAACCACTAACCTACGGTGCGGCCCAATATATCCCTAGATTAAACAGTTAGATAAACACAGGTTTGTCTAA
The DNA here is from genome assembly GCF_038048845.1 of Mixophyes fleayi. Lineage (NCBI taxonomy): Eukaryota > Metazoa > Chordata > Amphibia > Anura > Limnodynastidae > Mixophyes > Mixophyes fleayi. Next base: position 316,052,302 of record NC_134404.1, read on the forward strand.
TACTGTTAGATACATACTCTACTAGAGATGTGTGGACAATATTTTAAGTGATTTGTTTGTGTAACATTTAACATTACAGTTGTTACTGTGTAATCCTCCTGTTGAACATTATGTAAAATAATAGTTAGTATTTTTGTGGTCACAGGAAGCCTTTAGGTGGGGGATTTGGACATGTTTATATGAAGTGGTTGGTCTTGTAGTCTATATTTTAACACATTTTCCCTCTAATGTTTAAATAAATTAGTTTAATGTTTTTGGTGAACAAAACTGCCTCATATTTTATTAATTTGCAAGTGACAGAGAAAGTGTCATGTTAAAGTAAAGAGTGGTGATGACGACTATACAAATAGTAGGCATGTCCTATGTATATAGCTGCAATGTCCATTTACTGCACAGCATAATAACATAGCTCATATGACCCAGCAATGGCCAGTACATCATGTCTAGCAAATTATCCTTATTTCTTAAGTAGCAATAACTAGCATATTGTACCATAATGGAATATAATTTAAGTGCCCAGCATGTTAGATCAAGTAAATCCTATACTTTTCACCTACCAGTTTATATAGTATATATTATATCCAGCTGTGCCTGCAAACTTCTACACACCAGTGCCCAGCATATAATTTGCTACTTCCCCTGGATGTGTACTGGATTTAAAGCCAGCTGTGCAGAGTGATTTTTAAAAATGTGCTGCATCTCTGTAGCTTGAGCGTAGGGGGCATTTAAGACAATTAGATACCTATGAAGTAATAATTTAAAAATAATAATAATGGGCCTGATTCATTAAGGTTCTTAACTTAAGAAACTTCTTATTTCAGTCTCCTGGACAAAAACCATGTTACAATGCAAAGGGTGCAAATTCTGTTTTGCACATAAGTTAAATACTGACTGTTTTTTCATGTAGCACACAAATACTTGATAGCTTATTTGTGCACAGAAATTTGTGTGCTACATGAAAAAACAGTCAGTATTTAACTTATGTGCAAAACAGAATTTGCACCCCTTGCATTGTAACATGGTTTTGTCCAGGTGACTGAAATAAGAAGTTTCTTAAGTTAAGAGGCTTAATGGGCCTGATTCATTAAGGATATGTGCCAACTTGCAGCTCGGATGTAATATTAATTAAAATACAAGAAAATATGAGCCATGAGAAATACGTGGCTCCCAACATTCAGAATCCTCAGCCAGTTACGTCCAAACTCCACTCACAAAAGGCCATATTTGGACAACAACTCATACATTTGCCTATTAAGCCCTGCACCTTTTTCCGGAAATTGAATCCGGTCGTCTGTCCAAAATAGGGACATTTGGGAGGTATTGAAATAAGTATGTGGCCATACAGTGAGACAACACAGTCTGTGTGGTGAAACTCACTTTAGTTCAAATTCTTGTGTTTTCTTCTTTTGACCTTAGGAAAGTCAGATTATGGACAGGTGCCTCAGAAGCCAACATGATAACGTAACATTGACCAGGAAGACTGTGCTTTAAAAAATTCTGTGTATAATGTCTACTATATAGGAAATATTAAATAATAGTAACTTAATATCGTCTTTTTTCCCCAGTGTATTTTCATTTAGCCAACACACTGGCAGTTTTATCTTGCTTTATGTGTAGGATAAATCTCTTAAATCTTGGGAGATGATTATTGTGGTCTAGCAATGTCATACATTCAGTCTTGAAGTAATATTCTGGACATGTCTGTTTCTCGTTTTAGATCCAATTTTTCTTAACTGACAGCATAGTGGCTTATCTTGTCTCCCAAAAAATGGATTGTCTCTTCTTTTTCAACGTCGGATGCATGGCTTGTTCATAAATCAGTCATCAGGGATTTTAGCTGAAATGGTGTTTTGAATCCCTCTTGCCCATAGGAGACTGAGTGCATCACCTCAACCAGACGGGGAGCAGGAGCCAAGCCATTAATCTGGCTTTATTTTCTAGCTCAACTAAAAGGCAGCGTACTTACAATCTAATGGATATGGCTTATATCGTTATATCACAGGAAAACCATTTATAAGCAAAATATCATGCAGCAAAGTGTATTCATGTTAATTCGTGCACTACCCCAACGGTAGACACAGTAGATAAATGCCAAAAGTACATGGATTAACACATGATGAGATCTGCAACTTAATGGAATGACAAAAAATAAATTATTCAGTAATCCTAAAAGTTTTACTACAATTCTTTTTTTAATAGAATACCATCAATCTTGTTTGTTTATTCTTTATAAGCCTCATGCATACCCATACTGAAATATAAATAGTAAGTTTATAACATATGCTACTATGATAGAAAACCAGGACGTGTGGCATAAAATTTACTCTCTTTACTGTTGGTTGGCAGATACTATAAAATAAATCTATGTGAAACTATTACTACTAATTCTGTTGGGTGCATTGGGAATTAGAATTCTAAAGAAACAATAACTAAATGTTACCGACTTCCAGAGAGGAAAAAACAGGCCTGTCGTGGGAAAAATAGGGATATATCAGAGCCTGTAGATACTGTGTTTTGATGGCAATAGGCCAGTGTTGGCTAACCTGTGACACTCCAGGTGTTGTGAAACTACAAGTCCCAGCATACCCTTCCAGCAATAAGCTGCCATATATTGGCAAAGCATGCTGGGACTTGTAGTTTCACAACACCTGGAGTGTCACAGGTTAGCCAACACTGCAATAGGCCATCTTATACATAAGTGGCCACAAATTGCAGTGTGAATAGGCCCAAAAAGACAGCTAATCTCAATCAACGTCTAATTGGAACCATTCAGATGTTGATTGGGATGGATGGAAAATTCAATGGGACAATGATTTCATCTGATGATATGGGCTTTAATTCAATCACACAAACGTGTGGCCAAACTGGACATAGTTTCAGCTGTATTGGGCATGGGGCAGACAAGTGATCTCTCCATGTTTAAGCACCTTAGGCAACTTATGTACAAATAGATTACTCTTTGTTGAATTATTCGTGCACTATATATATATATATATATATATATATATATATATATATATATATATATATATATTATATATATTAGGACTGATGAGAAACAGATGAAGTCTAAAAACAGAAAGGGAAATTATAAAGAGTATTATTGACGTGTATGGATTTGGTATGCTTAATGCGCACATAAAAAGCATATAGAATTACCAAGAGATGGTCAGTTATACAATAGTTACAGTTAGGAAATTTTATCTTCCACATTTAGAATTCCATGATTAAAAACAGCGTCACTAAAACAATGAGTAGATGAAGTCTTTCAGGTAACCCTTCCTGGCAGAAATATAATTAAATAACCCTCTCCGAAAGGAAAAGAGACTTTTGGAATAGGCCACTATACCCCAGTCCCGAGAGTCCATGCCCCATCAACATACTTCTGCTGAGACAGAGGGGGCCATGATGAGTTGAACGCAAATTCAACGCAAATTCAAGTACATTACATTTTTTGACATCTAAGCACACTCACAAACAACTCGTTTCTGACCTAGAGCTTTGTACGCTGGCGCAGAAGTAAAAAAACAAATTAGCTTTCAACTCAACATGGGCCCAGGAATGTCTAGAGATTGGGAGAGCCCAGCATGCTCTCTTTCAACCCAAGGGTGTAAAAAAAGTAACAGTGCCAGATCTCTCCAGTAGTGGGCAGTGTTTTCAGACCCCAGAATTCTACCCAGAGAACTAACTCTTAACCATACTTGCCAACTCTCCCGGATTGTCCGGGAGACTCCCGCATTTTGCGAGAGTCTCCCGGACGAGTGTGGCAATCTCCCTGATAGGAAGGGGGAAAAATTCAGTTTAAACGCCGCGATTCACCCGGAATCGCGGCGTTTAGCCCCGCCCCCGCTGTAAAATGACGCGATTTGCGTCATTCCGTCACGGGGGCGGGGCCAAAATGACGCGATTTCGCAGCCCCGCCCCCTGCACGCCCACGTCCCAGCCGGCATCTCCCGGAAAAAGAAAAAAAAATGTTGGCAAGTATGCTCTTAACTCCACCAAAAGTAGAGTGAAATAACAACCAAAAAAAAGTATGAAGGGACAAATCTAAAACATAAGTGTTGTGTGATAAGGACACCAGCCTCCACATAACATCCACCTACAGACAGATCTGTTTCAGCTTGCTTTTATCTCATAATCACAGGGTAGATTGTTTGATATAGCTATGGTAAAATGTAAATGTTGCTGCTCTAAGCTTTGTACTGCACTACTGAGTACATGCAGTACCCCTGATACAGTCTTTACAAAGTGACAGTTTTAATAATATATGGCGTTGGATGTGTAAATACACATATATTAATAATTAAATGTTTCAGTATCATTGCCCACTAAATGAGAATTATTGACAGAAACAGATTCAAGCTCATCATAGTAAAATCATTTTATTATAATTTTATAACAAACATTATACACATTTACACCCTCCTGTGTAGATAATAATGGGTCAATATGAAAAAGTATGTGACAGTGTTAATAGTTCTACTAGTAGATGCAGAGTTACACTGTGAGGAAAGAACAAAAGAGTTTTTTGCTTTGTTACTTTGGTTTCCAAATAAAAAGTCATCTATTGAAGCTGCTAGTTAGACAGCGTTGGAAACATATCAAGCAACATTACGGTGCTATCATGTTAGTATCAGCAAGTGTAAAAATAAAACAAAGATGCTAGACGGTTCATGCATCTCTGACGTGGGCTTTGTTAAAAAAAATAAAAAAAAGTTACTATATATATATAGTAATTATACTATTGTTCCCAGTTGAAAAAAAAAGTAAATTTTAGTAATGAAGCATTTCTTCATTGAATATCTTCTGCTGTGGTTATAGCAGAAGAAGGAGGTACCACCACCAGTTATGCTGCACAGGCTTCCTGGTGCTGTGAGGAAGCTTATCGCTGGAATCTTATTGCAGTCGACGGCTACCTCCGATTTTAACCCATTGACAGATAGGGAGATGTGATTTTTCTCTGTTTAATAAATAGAACATAAAACATCATCATCATCATCACCATTTATTTATATAGCGCCACTGATTCCGCAGCGCTGTACAGAAAACTCACTCAGATCAGTCCCTGCCCCATTGGAGATTACAATCTAAATTCCCCAACATACATACACACAGACAGACAGAGACAGAGACAGACTAGGGTCAATTTTGATAGCAATTAACCTACCAGTATGTTTTTGGAGTGTGGGAGGAAACCGGAGCACCCGGAGGAAACCCTTGCAAACACGGGGAGAACATACAAACTTCACACAGATAAGGCCATGGTTGGGAATTGAACTCATGACCCCAGTGCTGTGAGGCAGAAGTGCTAACAACTTAGCCTATGCAGAGATTCTCTCATTGAGGACTTTGTAATAACCATGCAAATTATCCTTCAGACTGCAGCAGTTGGTATACTGCAACCTTAAATAACTGTATAACTTTATCTACAGCTTTCTGTCGATAAAATGGTTTGTTTAGTCCGTGCACCCCCCCCCCCCCCCCACACACACAAGTAAAAATGTTTCTACATGTCTTACTTATTACATAAGGGATAATGTAAAATTTTAGGATATAATAAGTCACAGACAAGCCCCTTGACCACATGACAGCAAGGTCCCCTATTTATTTAATGTACTTCTTTTGATAAACAGGTTTTCCTAATGAACATTGAAAAGATGACATCAGTACATTTATACAGATATTATTTATAGGAGTCCGTACATCTTTTGGCATCATTTGCCTTTCCCTAAAATCTGCCTGAAGTATATAAGATGGGGTTCTAAAGAAAACTTTGTTATATGCCTCTAGTGTTTCTCAGGGGTCACAAAACTCTGCCTTGAAGGACATAATATTTCTAAAGACAACGTAGAAAAATCTGTCTCATGCTCAGAGGGGCCATGTAACCCTTCTAGCAACAGATGCAAGTCAAACTTTTCACAATCAATTCCCATTCAAAGTTGTTTACAATTCACAATTCTCATGGCCTGTATATAGGGAAATCATCTTCTTTATTTTTTTTTTACTACATCAGGAAAAATAATATTTGGCTATTGTGAAACAGAAATAACTGGAGATAAAATGTTCAGATATGTGAAGATGCAAACTGATGGTTTTAATTTATTGTGGCTTTAAAAGCATCAAACTGGCTAGCTTGGTTGGTGAATCAAGTCAATTTCATAAGTAGCATATAGATTCTCATGTATAATGTGCAGAAAAAATAGCACATTAAATTATTTATAAGAATAGTGTTTAAGATTAAACAAAAAAAATGAACTTGTGACACCCAACTATCAAAAGCTTCCCATCCGCTTGTTTACACGGCATCTTAAATTAACAGCTGGTGAGTTGTACGACTAGCCAGGAGAACAAGCTGCAATAATAACAGGCGGAACGCTTGATATACAAACACACTCATTGTTAGGCAGCTGTGATGGACGCCATTACTCCAACTGTCATAAATGGAAAAACTTGGTAAGTTAAAATGATATAGCAGCTGTGAAAATTGGGACATTTCATGGTGATAACTGTAGAAATAGACAGCTCTTTGGGAACTCTGTACATTTGGTTTTGAATCAATATACTAATGTGAAGATGATTATAGCTGTATCCACACAACAGTAAAAAGCCGTATGTGACTTTTAATCAATGCTTCTTTTTTATACTTGCTTGTAGTAACAGTTTTTTTTATCCACTTATATTAGTATTTATCTTGATCACCTGAAAATAATTAAGAAACATTTCCTAGCTGCCTCTCATTTTATTACAGATAAGTACATGCTCTCCCAAGTTGCGTCACACAATAGCTTAGTTATTTGATTGTGTCAGGCTGTTTAAAACAAGACGGCTTCACCGAAAGCTGGTAAAAGGCTATTACTGTAATTAGTGAACAGTAGGAATAGTCTCACCTTCCGGTTATGTCAAATGACGAGCACTTAGCCACATATCACGTTAGTGTGCATAATCACACGAACGACAATCGTTCCAAAGTGCCGATTGTTGTTTTATTTGGTTGGTTGTACTGTTTAATAATCTCGTTCCAATCACCGACCGATCATGTAGTGTGTATGCACTGACGATCACGATCTCCATAGAGTTTACAGAGTCGTGGTCTTTTCAGCCGATGCCGGCAATGAACATGTCCCAGTGACTAAATATAGAGATTGCTGTAGATGGAATAGTTTGTTTGTTCGTTCTGAGACTGAATTTTTTGTTTCGGAATCACAGAAGGTAGCGAAATTCGCAAGGACATGTGTATAGCTATAACAGGGCAGTTAATCAGTATGACAGGAATGAATGAATGAGTGACTATTGTGCTGTCTTTCTCTAAACGACTAGAGCACCAGATGAAGAGCACTGATCTGAAGGTAAATCGTGTGTACTATGTATGCATGAATTGCCAGACCGCGCAGGACCTTCAGTCGTAGAAACAATTGTTGTAGATAACAGATCGGTCAAAAAAAATTCTCCAGTGTGTACCTAGCCCAGTGGTTCCAAACTGTGTGCCTAGGCTCCCTGGGGTGCCTCGGTGATCTCACAGGGGTGCATCGGCCAGGGCCAGTTGTAAGCAAGGTGGGGGATAACTTGGTAATTATTTTGGCTTAGGGGTGCCTTGAAAAAAATATGGATACCTTAAGGGTGCCTTGAACTGAAAAAGTTTGGGATCCACTGACCTAGCCTTTAGTAGGGCACTCCTGGTTAATGTCAACAGAAGTCTTCTTGTGTTTTGGTGCATAGACGCATTTATATAATTCAGACAAACTTCTGGACACCAAATAACATAAAACAAAGCTTCCAAAACAGAAGTATTACGTGAAAATTGACAGCAATATATTGAGGTACACCTTTATGTTCAATTTAAAAATCAGCCAAACATAAATAATATATATTAATTTATTCTTAATTACAAAAGTAGGATAATATGGAAATTCTGAAGAATCATAAAGATTTTGGTGAAATGTTTTTCAAGAGATTCAAACCAAATTCTTTTCTGTTTAGTATGCGATCTGAAATAGTACTGTGATATTGTACATTGATTTGCTGTTCTGTGCATATGTCATTTTAGTTCAATCTGACAAATACATATATATGGGAGCGCTCAGATTGGCTATAGCAGTTACTAAGCCTAAGTGGTCCCTCTGCCAGGCTTGATAGAAGAACACATCTAGTAATAATATGATATTATTATTTTATCCTAGGACCAGCAAAATATTCCACAAATACCTATATGCAGTATGTTATTGTACATTATGTGCTGCGTATAATTTAATTTAACTCGGTAGCAGATTTCTGAAGCTAGATTTTATTCTGGACAATTTATATCTCAGTTCATCACTGTATATAAATAATATACTGTGGTAGTCTTCTTGCCTTCTGGGGCCCATAATCAGGGCAGTATTTCCAATATAGGGAAACCAGGCACTGGCCTAAGGCAGGGTATTTACTCATAAAATCCAGGGTCACACTAGTTGTAAATAGAACCTATGGTAGCTATTGCTGGCTCATACTATATGTCATTTATACTTCTGCTGATTGAAAGATCCTATGCTACTGAATATATTTTTATTACTCCATACAATGCTTGATAGCTCATTAACATGTGTGAGAACTGTTCAAATAATATATTGCATGTAGTAAACCTTAGAGACCTAGAACAGATGTAATTACTGTATAGGATTAGCTGTGCAATAACAGGGGCATTGATGGTTGCCCATTGATACATTAAAACGCCTTGTTTCTTGTGAATAGATAGATAGAACACGATAGGTGCAAATAAAGACCTCTGTCAACCTACACATAACACATTCATATTTAAAATGATGGCAAATCCACAGCAATACTCTCTAAATAGCATGTTAATTATACTGGCAATGTGAGCTTGTTAAATATCCTTTAAAGGTATTATACTCAATTTATATCATACTTGCCAACTCTCCCTGAATGTCAGGGAGACTCCCTGAAATAGGGGTGATCTCCCTCACTCCCAGAAGAGTCTGGCATTCTCCCTGATGCTGAGCCAGTACAAGATGTGGTTGGCTTTGCCATCTGTGGCATGATGACACAGTTCAGAAATTGTGTCCTATGTCCATGTATTGATGCCTATGGAGGTGGCCATTTTCATGGAGACCAAGATTTAATCAAAGACTGATAGGTAAGACAACATGACTTCAGTAATGGACACTAAAAGACACTTCAGTCTCTAGAGATTCATTAGCTTCTTTTCTTTAACGCATAGTTACCTATTCTCCCGCATTTCTGGGAGACCTCCCGGTCCCTCCCCCTTACAATATGGTAATATAAGTGGTGGGGACGGGACTTAATGATGCAAATATTGTGTCATCTTAGACCCACTCCCTGCTGTAATTGGCCAAAATTATGACAATCGCTTAGGGGCGGGGCCAAGATGATGTAATTAATCAAGCCCCACCCCCACACGTCCACCTTCCCCGGGATCTCCCTGAAGCCAACGAGGAAAAGTTGGCAAGTATGATTTATATGTAGGCAGCTTTTTGCATTGATATATACAGCTCTGTAATAATACAACGTATACAACGCATTTTAAGGTTCTTTCTGTATCACTATTTATAGCCTGAAATAGAATTCTGGAGCTCTCCATAACATGTTTTGTACTATTGCCCAAAAGTCCTAGTTATGTCACACGATAACAGTGTTTCTCAAATCAGTCATAGCATAATACATAGCCAAAATCAGTGATCTAAGTGTGGTGGGGGGGGGGGGGGGGTATTATGCCATACCGCCATTCTTACTGTCTTCCTTCTAAAACTATAACATTTCATTCACTTACAGTCTCGTTAGATTTTTCATTACCGCTACTTCTAAATTTCCACTTCAACCACTGACCAAAATAAGAATAGAGGAATTTTTTTTGAAGTACAATACAGAAGATATTTCATTAAGGAGCTTGACTTTTATTTGTAAATACTCTTCCTCCGGATACCATAAGAAGTCCACCCCCCCCCCCCCCCAACCATGTGAAAGAAACAGATCATTCTCAGTAGTATACCGAAAATGTGTATAGCAGAATAAACAAGCAGTGAGCTGAAATATTTCGTACAAAATCTGCAACTTGTTAAATTAACCAACATATATTAAATGTGTCTCTCTCTGGATTCTGTTATCTATTTTCTAAGAAAGTAGAAATAATGGTCTATTTTGTGTTCCACTTGGGAATAGTAAAAAGACATTTTCTTCAGTCTGCTTTATAGACTGCTAACAGAAAGCTGTATAGGTTAATTATAGACATTTACGGCTGCGCTAACAAATTGTTGTGAATCTAAAATTACATCCCAAGCTCCCGGCGTCTTCCTGATTATCTTTGAGATTTTCTCTTTGTTTACAAATAATATTAAAATAAGCACATTACATAACAGGTAGATGAAATCCCCTACTTTACGGCAATATTTATTGAGATTGATAGGGTATGGGGAGTCTCTGCAGCAGCAACCAAATAGGAAATCCCAGGATTAGATTTGAACATTGTGGGTCATTAAGGCAGCATACTGAGCGCATCGTGCAGTTGTTCTCAACGACTCGTATATCGGCTCTGCGTACTCCCGTAGTCAGCAAGGAGCGGATCTCAGGATACATGTGGTGTTGACTATGGATGTAGGTTCACTCGTACTAGACCAGATACAGCAGGATGCAAACAATACGTATGTGGAATATGAAAGCTCAAAAGAACGCACAGAAAAAAATGAATGAATTAATGTTACCTGTCAATAATATAGTCATTTATGATTAGAAATGGAAACTGAATAAAAAAAATAAAAATAAAAAATGTTTCCTTTGAAATTCATTTATTAGGCTGTCCTTAATGTCTACTGAACATAAAATACATTTTTTACAGTTTCTTCTGATTGCAGACGCATGTTATAGCTGCATACGCTACTGACCCAGGACTTAGAGTAGCCCCTTAGCTAGTGCAAGAGATACGGGAAAAAAACAAGAAACTTTCACACCCACAGAGCTTCACTCCGATGTGGCAGCATTCGCTTCAGTTTGGCACGCCCACATTGTGCATCGAGTACGGGCACACGCCACCTCCATGCCACTTCCCTGCCCCGTTCACCCCCCAAAATCTTAGGCCGTCGTAACTGTCATTTGCGTTGGCATACGCAGTGGACTTGCTTTCGTTGACAGCCGAGTGTCCTCGTTCTGGGCATGCACAGAAAGGAATTGCGTACGATACGCACAAAAAAACGATATACAGAGATACGTCCCTTAATGACTCAGACCCTGTGTCGTCATTTCACATACTAAACTGAGATTTGATTTTGTTAGCCAGGTACTGCTGTCAAGTCCCTTACCTATCACAATAAATATTAATGTAGCGCAATGTGGGCATTAATTAACCCAGTCATGGAACCATTATTGACTAATATGGCAAAACGTTTTTCAATCAATGGCGTAACCTGCTCTTAGTCCCAAGTTTGCCTTGATCCCATATGTTGTGAGCCACACATTATAAATTCCTTACACAGTCTAACCTATTCAGTAGTATAGTTTCCTATGGCAGAGGGAACCTCTGTTTTTTTTCTGAGTTTTAATCACCCTGAGTCTTTTGAGATCATGAATGAATTACATCAAAAGTCCAATGATTTAGAATGGTCCTTACTGCAGCTGAACAAAACAGCAAAATATATACCCCTCTGTATTGTACATTACGATTGTATTTTCTGTTACGAAAAAGTACCTCCAAAAATTCCTTGGTGAGCACAAAACTCTTTGGTAAATTATAATATCCTTATATTTCCCACTAGAGGGGCTTTATCCTATATATCTACCGTGGTAGATGGACCATTAACCTCTGTAAAATATAAACAGTATAAACTATATAAAATATAACTAAAATGTGTTACGTAAGAAAATCAAGACAGCATTTTATAATATTCCACATCATAGTTTCCATATTAGCGTTGTATCATAATTTTTAGCATGCGATCTACTACTAGAAATTGAAGTAAGAATGAAATCACTGCTCAACGGGTATGTTTTTAATATGACTTATTTGTTTAAATATAGATGCAAATTGTGTTTAAAATGAGGTAGTTGCTTTCATTAGGTCACCATAGTAATATATGTAACAGAGTACTGCATAATAAAAACTCTGTTGGGTATAATAGTGTGTAGTGGTAGAGGAAGATTTATTGGGAATGCAGAGGAAGAAGGGTAGTAAAATCTATAAGCTGAAACATATGACACCGAACCATTGGTTAGAAGAATAATTAGTGGTTCTATTGGCAATTCTCCAAGGCAGGCATATTATCTGTGCATGACAGTAGCTGTTTTAGTAACAGTTATTGCCCCTGAAAGAAATTCCAGAAGTGTATATTGATTATCTTAGATGTTTACTAGCAAGCTTTTTAAAATAGCTCTGGTGTTTTTTTTAAAAACACACTAGGCGAGAAACCACCGACACTGATGTAATGGTCCATAAATTACCTTTATGGCATCCAGCAGTGAATAACTGAAGAAGCACAACATTTTTTTCTAAAGTGAGTAGCGTGAATATATGCTCATATATTAGAGATCTTGCTACAGGAAAACTTTTGCAAAATATTCCAATTAGTACAATATAAAATAGCATTCTTTGTATGCAATCGATTAAATACCTACTTATTAAAATGTTGTTTGCGAATGCTACATTTAGATGCAAAATTTACACTGAACAACAGAAAGCATCACCTGTAATTTGACTAGTGCAATGTGTGTAATGAAAGTAAGTTACTAATTGGTTGATTATATGATTTAGTGCAAATTCTTCTCCTAAATACAATGGGGCTGATTTGGGCGCATGCTAGTTTGCATAGCGTAAAATCTGCAAATGTTTGCTGCACATGCTCAGTAGCGCACGCAGGGGGGGTTTCTGAGTCTCCAGAAACCCCCTCCTGCCCTAACTAAATGGCAACTATAACGGCACTGTCCTATACAGCAGCCGCGGCGCTGTCAAAGGACGCTTCTTTGACAGCGCCGCGGCTGCAGTATAGGACAGCGCTGCCTAAATGGAGCTCCGTGCGCCCCTGATGCTCTCTAAAAAAGGTACACCTAGATCAGTATACAGATTTCGTACTTGTGCCTCCTTACTTTTGAAGCGGCGGGACTGGGGAGGGAATGGGCATGCAAACACAGACTGAGTACAGACCTGCATGGAGATGTTGATACGTTGTCAGTATTCATACCCCTTGCAAATGTCACCCGCACTAGCTCGCCACTTCTGATTGGCTGGTTGTGGATTCTCTTCTGAAGCTGATTGTTGATTTCCTGATTGCTCCTGCATATATTATATGATTTATGGGCATTTTTCAGTATCCATTTTTTGCTTCTTTTATTCATTCGTACACCAGAAGGAAAATTATATCTGCTGTATTGGCAAGTTTATTTTTAATTTAAATCAAACTTAATAGCAATTGTTTTTTTTCACCTTCAAAACTAACATTAAAAAACTTTTCCTGAGCTTACGACCTGGTTGGGTGTAAGTGTATCTGGGTGTAAGTACATTCGCCGTAAACCTGGCACATATGGGACTGCTGCATGACTAGATGCCTGATGAGATTCCTCTGAATCAGAATATAGGCATAAATATACAATTTATACATGTAACTTTGTTAGTGCTTATTTATTCAGATTGATCCCCATGATACCTACTGTGGCCAAGTGAATGCGGACACTCAAAGAAAATGAATGCCCAACACGTTATGCGCTGTATGTGAGATATGAAATATTTTTCATATCCAGGTCTGATTTATTTTACCTTGTTAGTTATCACTTCTGATGTGCTATTAGATATAACTACAACGTTTGAGGTCTGGGACATTTCCAGTACTATGTATGGAGCATGAACAGACCATCATTCTATACAATGAAAGGGCTGCTCATGAACGCATGGTCCACAGCCCCATAGTATAGCATGTACATACAACAATGTTTTCTTATTGCTTTCTAGGCCAAGAATCAGTTTCAAATATACGTGTGAGCATTCAGATAAGAGTCAATGATTCCTATGCTTGTGGTTAGCATTTGGGGGTTTGTGTATGACCAAAGAAGCATCATAGATATCTTCATGCATCACTACAGACAGGGAGACAGACTAGGGTCAATTTGATAGCAGCCAATTAACCTACCAGTATGTTTTTGTAGTGTGGGAGGAAACCGGAGCACCCGGAGGAAACCCATGCAAACACGGGGAGAACATAGAAATTCCTCACAGATAAGGCCATGGTCGGGAATTGATCTCATGACCCCAGTGCTGTGAGGCAGAAGTGCTAACCACTAAGCCACCGTGCTGCCCCATAATAAAATACCCTTTGAATTTATTCTGCCAGGGCTGCTCAAGGAGCCACAACAAAAGCACATCTCCTCCATGATGATCTTTTACTTTTCACCAGCAGTCAAAAATAGCACTTCCATGGGTGAAATGTTCAGCAAAGCCAGAGAGGCTTCAGCCGGATCCAATTATAAAGGACTGGTAACGCCATCTCAGGGTGGCATTACTTTGCTGCGAAAAGCTTAATGAATTGAATAGTGCTACATTGGTGGAATTAAGGCCAGAGACGTTTATGATTCAGTGGTTTTAACCCTTTCTGAAATAGCAAAAAACGGTGAAAGAGCATTTTATTTTGGCTCTTCCATGCTTAATTAATAGACCCCTTGGTGTGTTCACCGTCCTCTTGTGAGCCAGACAGAACGCATACAGAGTAGAATGGTCCTTAGATTGTACGCTCCTCTGAGCAGGGCCATCTCTCCTCCTGTTTCCACCACTTCTAACTCTGCTCTCCAACTACTTAGCCCTCCTCCTCGAGAACCCTCCACCTCCCTTCCCGTCTCGCTCCCTCCTCCCCCCTCTGAGGGTCTCCCTGTCTTCCGCGCACTCACTCTTGGGCTCCGTCATATGCGGATCTTCCCTCTCCCTTCCCCTGCCCTCCCTAGCTGTGCATTGAGCTTACTGAGTTACTGTGCTTACTGTTTACTGTACTGTACTGTGCTGTCTCACCCTGTATTGTAATTTGTTTGTCCCTGTATGGCGCTACAGACACCTGGTGGCGCCCTATAAATGAAAAAGAATAATAATAATAATAATAATAATGGACCTGTCATGGGGCAAAACAAGCTCTTAATTTCGTACCCATAAACTTTGTTGGGTACATATATGCAGACAGAGGACAGCTACAAATGTCGTTCCTTTGCAATATACACTTAAGAAATTGTCTGCACTACCTCACTTTAAACATACCTTTTAGATTGCCTGCAGCGTGCAAGATTGTATTGTCTATGCACTAAATAAGAAATAAATAACGATATCACATTATTTTTTACTGGATAACTTTAGTCTTTTACACTCTGTGTAATTTGTTTTACAATAACACAAAGAAAATAGCTGGCAGGTCGCTTGATGTATAATAAGATAAATGTTTAATGCACCTTTAGATATAATATTGGAGTGTTGGAAATGTAACCAAATAAACTATGAGGATACTGTAACATTTCCAGTGCATCAAATCTAAACACATTTTCTGTAATAATGAAACATGTTTAAATATATGGTTATTGCTTTTTTGTGCCCAAGGCAATTAACTTGCAATATATTTTTGGTTAACTTGTTTTTATTGTTTGCATTAAATGACTTTAGTTTTTTTCTCATTATATTATAATGCATTATTGCCTGGTGACCCATAATGTTTGCCAATAAATACTGGCTGATGTAAATGGTTTTCTAAAGGACATGGAGGATAACGAAAAAAACTATGGTATTACTGTACGTTAGAATGAACATCTTTTGTCGTATGTAGAACAATTCTGGTCATATATATGTATAAAATAATAAACATATGGGGCCTGATTCATGTTTGGATGCCTCTTGGACAGAAGTTGTGTTTTATAAAGAGCACGGAACTTGAGTGTAGTTCCGACCATATTCAAATCCAAACGTATCTCTAGATAAGTTCCATTTGAATTTGGGTGTACGCTCTGCCTAAACATTACTTGCAATATGTAGATTCACACAACAGACTGCGCAATATAAGGTCACGTCAGAGTGCAATAAAAAAAACCATATTATAAATTAAATGAACGACTCTTACCAGCATAACCAATAAAAATATAGATTTGAAATTTATTTTATTTTTTTATTCTTTTTACATTAAATAAATACATTAAAATGCTTTTAATGTGTACTGTGCCGTACAGTAGATGCAATGTGTTTTTTAAAGTCTGTCTTCCTTGTGCACACATGCCAGTCATCACCATCAGTCGGCAATTACAGCTGCTCTGTAGGTGGTACAAGTGATACGGTTGACACTAGGCATACTTATCAGAAACCCAGGACTTGAACTGACCGCATCTGCGCAGATACGCCCCCTACACACTCTTACAGTACAAAGCCTAAGTTCATTCGTCCATTCGTCCATTCCCTCCGCCATTACGCCTCTCAAGTTGCAGGCAGTAGTAAGTGTCATTTGCATTCAGACATGAATTGCATGCAATTAAGTCCATTGGTGTAAGGTTCGTTTTGGAACATGCGCTGAGCAGGTTCACGGAAGATACGGCATGAAAACCAACTTAAATCCGAACACGAATCAGGCCTTTGGCTTCTACTGTATTGAATATGGAAAATATCAGATATAAGAGATGATTTTTATATAACTTTACATTATACCTACAGGATTCACTGGAGGAAATTCTATTAATTTGCTTAAAATGTGTGTATAGTACACAACTAACATTAATGTATAACATGTGCTGTACAATATCCTCTATGTTGATTGAGCAGTGATGTCACTTGTGTTTCATGAATTATTTTGAAAGTGTTCCATGATGGAATGCACAGATGACAGTTAATTACACAATATATCTGGATGTGAACTTCTTAGTGACTACTTCACATATCCTAGTATAGAGCATATAGTATTATTCCTATTAATGTGCAAACTGTAAGTCTTTTTATGTGTGCCAAATATGTTATTATCTTTTAACAACCCTGCATTGCAATTTAACATTAATTAACATTAGTCATATTGCACATTTCTCAGCTATTTAAGTTAAAACACCATTGTGTAGTCTGTATTATACATCAACTACAATAAGTAACTGGCTAATTGTGTGTACCTCTTCCATAAGAAATACAATGCATATTTATCTCTAACTTTAAAGAACCACCTGCATTGTGAGGGAAAATAGAAGCAATTTTCTTGTACAAGGCCACTTTAACAAATGTAAATGTAAATTTCCTGAGGTCTCACCAGTACAGTGACTCTACCATTAGATGTCCCAGTAATGAAACCCATATGAAAAGACTCTAATGGAAGCCCTAATGGAAGCTATATTACCTCGCCCTTATCCTTAGTCTAAGAGACTCTAATTAGAAGACGGGTGTCTCACATTTCAGACATGTGTTCATCAGCTTCTTGATCAAGGTGATCTCAAGAGCTCTATAGTAAAGGAAAAGCCCAAACCATGCTAATTTCAACTTTATTCGACTGATAAACATTTCCAAAGCTTAATCATAGCCCTGAACTTTAATCTGTCTTTAGTCCATTGACCCTGGTGCTTGCACTTAGAGTAAATACAGCAGACCACATCCATGAACAAGAGCAAGTGGGTAAGTTCTATACCCATCCTTGTTTACATTCTTTGATACTTGTTTACTTGCATGATTTTTGACACCAGTGGACAAGGGGCCTTACATCACTAAATTACTGCATCCCTTGGGGTATATTTACTAAACTGCTGGTTTGAAAGTGGAGATGTTGCCTATAACAACCAGTCAGATTCTAGTTATAATTTATTGCATTCCACAAATTGACAGCTAGGATCTGATTGGTTGCTATAGGCAACACCTCCACTTTTTCAAACCTGCAGTTTAGCAAATATACACCATGATCGGTGTTTGTCTTTTATATTTTATATAACACTCTACAATTTCATTTGTAAGTTAGAAATGATCTTTTACGTTGCTAAATCTAACACTCAACAAAGACTAACAACTTTAAACCATTAAAAAGAATTTTTGCCAAAACCATTACGATGTTCCCATTTATTTGCCAGAGCTTAATTCTAGTTTGTACTTATGCATTTTCAGTCAAAGACAATCTGTGTTACTATTTCAGGATCACTCTCAAACTTCAATGTCATACTGAATAAGAATAAATTGAGCGTGCATTAGTCATTTTGTGTGGCTTCTACAGGCACAAAGCAGCATTTCTCAAATAGTTGCCAACATTTCACAATACTTTTCAAGGCTATTTCATTATGTGAATTTATGCTCATCATTCTCAGTAGCCTCTATACACACATAAAGGCAGGACATAAAAATAATACATTGTATCTGATGTTAAATACTTTGATACTATACATCTTAACATGTCTAAAATAAAAATAGATACTGATAACTGAATTCAGCATTCAGAACTACAGAGATGTGAAAAAATGAAAGAAAAGCTCAACATCCATTGATTTATGAAAGCTCCTTAAAAGGAAAAGTGACGGTGTTGCCCATAGCAACCAGTCTGATTATTGCTATAGTTTTCTAAAGTAGATAAATGATAGCTAGAATCTGATTGGTTGCTATGGGCAACACCTTCACTTCCAACACACAGAATGTGGGTTTGCTCCTCATTAAGCTCAAGGCAGACAGATACATGTTTTTGCACAAATATAAATTTAGTGAAGGTCTTTTATTGTCGCCGACACAAACTTGGGTTGTGGTAAAATCCAAAACCAAAAGCACATACAGGTGACCTCTTATTGAATTGCAGTAGCACTTATAATGGTAGCAGAACACTCTCTGATTTTGGAATGTCTTCACTACAATACTGCTAAGATGAAATAGGCATTCTTGACGCTGCTACAAGCGTGTAATTGAAATCCATGGTCACTAAACATACCAATTGACCAACACCGCTTAGTCACAAAATGGACATTCACAGACAGCAATTATGGTGATGTCTGACAAGGTAATAAAGTTGTTGTAGGTCTTAACTCATTCATTGTAGCTAAATTATTGGAAGTTATATTGAATTAAAGTGGAATACAGTTCACAAAACCAGGGCACAGCTTAAAGGTTCTGTAACCCACCGGTCAGATACTGTCATTTGCTAGTTCAGGTTAGGTCATAAAGGCAAATAACTGATTTGTTGCTGTGTATACTTCACTTTTTTTTCTGCCAGAAATCTCCACTGTTGTATAAGAAAGGTCAATTGCGATATGGTCTTCACTAGTCTATTATGTATTATTATACACTAGAGATGAATGAAATATGAATATCCATCTCATTCTGCATTTGGTCGTAAAATGTTTAGCCTTACGTGTTCTCAGTCCTATAAGCACCACACAGCACAATGAATCGACCGTCTTTGTTCCAGTTCTGTTTATAGGCTATAAATTCCATGAAACACAAGTTTACAAATACAATGTGGAATGGCGTTCCATGGAATGGTGAAGCCGAATCAGAACTCGAATATTGTATCAGAGGAATTTGCACACTTGCTAGACGGCCAGTTCCACCGCAAAAATCCATGGCCACAAAATTTCCACTCATTACTGTCATACGGGTATATCGAAAACATAATTAAGTTCGGAAAACCAAAGAAAGTTAATATTTTTTTTCTTATCAGTGAAGTTGTCATACACACAGACTTGGTCGCTGAGAGTTTCCTTCTATAGTCACTATGAGGAGCCCTGCTAAACAATGCAATAAGGAAGGGAATGGCAGGTACAGTATGGAGAGATATAGGGATCTTTTTTATGTAATGCATGATATTTTAGACATAGTACTCCTAAATAACAGAAAACCAGTTATGGTGAATACCCTAATTGCCTGGAATTGTGGACAGGGGCGGGTCATCAATTACGCGGCCGCATTGCGTGTCACGTGATGCGGCCACCTGTGCACCCTCCGGGCTTAAACTCGCCAGCCCACGCCTGATTGTGGATATTAGAACATAAAACACACATCAGTATTCAATACTAAAATTAGTTATTAAATGGATTGATATGTACCTGAGATAAACAAAATGCCTTAAGGGTCTGAAGTTAATGCCACATGTCTGACACTGAAGCCTGCTGTACTCATCTAATCTTAAGGAGGATTCAACTCTGTAAGGCAGGGTTAGGACACCAGTTGTTCTCCTTCCAGTCAGACACTGCGAAGGCATGCTGGACTTTGTAGTTCCAAAATAACTTGAGACCCACCATTGCCTGTCTCTGCTACAATGCCCTCATTGGAGCAAATGGATTGATACATTTTAGCCGGTTTATGTTTTCTAATCCCAGTGCTGTGATGATCTTAAAGGGATACTTCCATGTATTCTGTACATTTCCCATTGGATAGATAGTGTTACTTGAACTAGGTATATATTCAAAATATCTGTATTTCAGCAGTGATTGAAATCTCTGTTGTAATGTAATGTGCTCACAGGTTTCCCTTTTACCTTCACTACTTAAGGAGTGTCTTCTATAAAGCTGAAAATTCTTATGGCAGAACACTAACACTATAATCTAAAGACGGTGCAAGTGTAAAAAAGAATTCTGATTAACATACACGTTTCAACAAGTGCCAAAATAAATATCAATTTTAATTTATTTCAAACCAAGTTCAAGTTTCCTTGTTGAGATGCAAGGTATATATATATATATATATATATATATATATATATATATATATATATATATATATATATATATATATATATATATATATATATATATATATATATATATATATAATGTTTTATTAATGTATATGTTTCCATTTTGTGATGTTGTGAAGCTGCAGGGTTTGTGGATTTACATATCACAGCTTGTAATTGAAATGCTTACACTGTTGTATACCTATTTTTATTCTCAAACGTCCATATTGTGTGCATACCGTGCATCGGTGGATTAAAATAGAAAAGGGTTGGCTAGTAGGCCAGAGGCCGTAGCTGTTAGGGCCCTTAAACCTCCCCGTACATGTATTGTAATACAAATATGAATTTGCATAGACCTTTAAGCATGCAGGAAAGATAATTGGCGAGGGGCTAGAGTAGTGCAGAATGCAACCAGGTGACTAAAGGTGGTCACAATATCAACAGCAAAGCCAGAAAGCACATGTGTGGCTCCAAAAGTAGCATGATGCTCAAGAACAATCAGATGGCTGTGATTATTTTGATGATTATCAGAGGGACCAACGGAGGAGCCGCCGTCTCTGTGTGTCGTTGACTGCCGACATCATCATCATCATCACCAGTTATTTACATAGAGCCACCAATTCCAAAGCGCTGTACAGAGAACACATTCACATCAGTCCCTGCCCCATTGGAGCTTACTGTCTTAAATTCCCTAACACACATACACACACACAGACACACACACACAGACTAGGGTCAATTTGATAGCAGCCAATTAACCTACCAGTATGTTTTTGGAGTGTGGGAGGAAACCGGAGCACCCGGAGGAAACCCACGCAAACACAGGGAGAACATACAAACTCCACACAGACCACATTTACAAGACCTATGAGACCAGACATTTGCCCGAGCACCAGTCTGCCGGGTCTGTCCAATACAACCAAAATTGAATACTGGATCCCATTCGAAATTGAAAAGTTATCTTTTTTTTTTTGCTTACTTCCAAATTTATAGCTGATGAAAATGAGCGAGTAAGTTCAGAAGGGCTCCAGAGGCCTGAAATCAGCATATTACAGCAAAACTGTGATAATATAAATAACAAGTAATTGTGAATAAACAATATCGACATATAATTCATCTCAGTGTGCAGCATGTTGCTTTTATATTGTTACTTGTTTACAGTACATACCATTATAAACTAGAAATTACTTATTTGCCAACCAAGAACTACAACTGCTGTTTTAATGATGGTGTATAAAACTGTTTTGATCCAGAGGGATTTCTTTTAACATTGACACGTTGAGAATATTCTTCAAACACAAAGAACATAGTTGTACTAATCCCATAATTTGTTAAGTATTAAACTTTTGTGTAATTGGATAACAAGGTCGGACTTCTTGTGACTTAACACATTCCTAAATCGTAGGTGAACACTGTGAGCCAAGGCTGGATTGTTATTTACATCATAGAACAGAATGAAGTCCTAATAGGGTTGTAATTTGTAAAAGCCACAAGATACACAGTAGTTATTTTGATTCATTTCATATAAAATAATACATGGTTATAGCAGTTATAAACAGCAATATGATAACAAAAGAAAAATATATATTTTTTTGATGATTGTCGGGATGGCGGTAAGATGAATCAGTCTTTTTTTATTAATTCAATCCTTTACCATAAGTGAAAAATACGGGTTAACAGCTATGGGAAAGCCGACATACTTTTAAACGAAGCGACAATAATGATTGCAATAAGCCAGATCATAATAAAAATACTACTTGCTGTATAACCGATAAGAACTTTTTCCGATAGTTTAAATGAGCTCACAATGTAATATCCGAATGGGCTAAACAGCTACACTAGGAAGTTATGTCAGTTACCATAGACAGAGTGAAACTGGCGGTTTTAAAGCGCCAATAGCCAGACCCCACGGCATGTATAATGGCATACAGATGTGTGGTCCGAGTATTTTCGCTTTAAAACTGGTATTTTCACTCTGTCTCTGGTAAATGATGTCATTTCTAGTGTAGCTGTTTAGCCCATTCGGATATTACACTGGGAGCTCATTTAAACTATCGGAAAAAGTTCTTATCTGTTTAGTAGTCTTTTTATTATAATCGGGCTTATTGCAATTGTTATTGTCACATAGTTTAAAAGTATGTCGGCTTTTCCATAGCCGTAATAATGACTGCCACCGAAAAATACTATCCTTGTCCTTTATGAGATGCATATTCCACAATAGTCTCGTTTTTGGAGGCATAGTCTCAATTTTACATGGCCTAGTAATTAGGGAATATGGGTATGAAGGTGTATATTTGTAGATCAGGACCTGGGTTAATCAGGGCATGAGAATATTGGGATGTTATTTGATAAAGTTGTAAGGACACTGTAAGGAAGTAGAATGCAGGTAAAAAGTGTAAGAGAGAAACTCAGCAGCAAGAAAAAGTAGTTTTTTTGACAACACCAATGGGGGAATTCAATTCTGCATGAGTTGCCTCGCACATCATTTATACACTACGAATCCCTATTATCCTTAGCCGAAACTCCTTATACATTGGGAGAAGCCCTATCTACAGCGAATATACTTATTTAACCGGGGAAAGGGATTATCTCCCCATACGTAATGGGCTCCTGCGAAAGGCAACACATTGAAGTTTAGCTGCAGTGGTGAATCTGATATCATTGGGAGACATGCTAAGATGTGATTGTAGTGTCGCTAAATTCATAGAGACCACAAATGATAGAGAGTAAGACAACGTTAGACAGACACAAACCCTTTCTTTGTCTCATAGCCTATACAGAGAGATGACATAATACTATACCCAGCAATTGAGCTCCAGACACTGTTGGCAAGTACTGTGGTCTGATAGATCATTACTTCTCACCAACTGGGCGAGTGTGGGGCATAAGTGAAGGAGCCATATCGCAACGTGATTACTATATGACATTATGACATAAGACATATTTTTTAATACTGCAATATAGACTGCAGAGCTTTTACATCGGCTGAATATATATTATATTGGAAATCTTAATATTTACAAAGGGGAACTGATCTCTATTTAATAGAAGCTGCTCTTCTATCTCTGTATTTAATTACTTGTCATATAGCATACCTTTCCACTTTGCAGTATTCCATTACTAATCAATATTTTTTGGAGAGCAATCACTATACTTACTAAAGAGTTACTTACAAATATTGATTGTAAATGTCCTATGAAGCAGATTTTACAGTGAGGTCTAGCTGATTAATTGCTATTGCAGTGAATGACTATGCTACCATCCAGACTGGACATTGCTTGAAGCGTAGTCTGTGCATCCTTGAAATCCCTATTGATTGTTAAGGCCTTTGAATGTTGACCATTGGAATATTTTCACTAACTTGCAAAACTAAACCAAAAGGAACAGATATATAGAATTGACTTGAACAGTTTTCATTCAGCTCATTTGGGAAAATATAAATATTATGATAGCTACAATGGGCCTCATTTGCAAACCATTTTAATATTTGCTCCAGTGCATTCAATAGGTCCGCTCTGTGTACTTCAGGGTGCTTTCCAGTCTTTTAAGCTTCTTCTGCAAACTACAAGAGTGCCTTGTTTTATAGGGGAACTTGGAAAACTTCACAGCTCCGTCTAACTCCTCCGACCTATCAAAAAACCAATGCACTATGGTGGAAATCTAGTAATGCCAGCACAAATCGAGACATATGCTATGAAAAAACTATTTTTCTCTACATCTCATGCGTATCGCGTTTAGCAAATGAGACCTATCGTTGGGCTTATTTCATACTTGCCAACTCTTCCAGAATGTCCGGGAGACTCCCGAAATTTGGGCAGGCAAATATCGCATATATGGCATCTTGCTCCTCAAAATGACGCGATTTGCAGTGAATCGCGTCATTATGACCCCGCCCCCCGCGACAAAATGCAGTTTTTGCCGTGTGAGTCGGAGCCAAAATGACGCAAATTTCCGCGCCCCGCCCCCCCTGCCTGGTATCTCCCGGAATTAACTTACCAAAGGTTGGCAAGTATAGCTTATTTTGTAGTATGTTGCCCAGTTTTAAAGAGAGAGAGAGATAGAGCGAGAGAGAGAGAGACTATATATCTATCTCTATCTATCTGTCTGTCTGTCTCATATCTATCTATCTATCTATCTATCTATCTATCTGTCTGTCTCATATCTCTATCTATCTGTCTGTCTCATATCTATCTATCCATCTATATATCTATCTATCTATCTGCCTGTCTCATATCTATCTATCTGTCTGTCTCATATCTATCTATCTATCTATCTATCTGTCTGTCTCATATCTATCTATCCATCTATATATCTATCTATATATCTGTCTGTCTCATATCTATCTATCTATCTATCTATCTATCTATCTATCTATCTAACTGTCTGTCTGTCTCATATCTATCTAACTGTCTGTCTCATATCTATCTATCTGTCTGTCTCATATCTATCTATCCATCCATCTATCTGTCTGTCTCATATCTATCTAGATCTATTTACATCTATCTATATACTTATACGGTTATATATTACAGTACCTTGCTTTACTGTGCAATTAGTTGTTAAATTGTACCGTGCAAGAGAGCTTTAGGGCATGTAAAATATTTATAACAGCTAAAACAGCGCACAATGAAAGAGATGAATCACTTGCCTTGAAGCATAGAGCCTACTCACACATAGTCCTCTGTATGGAGACTTGAGAATTTAAGTGATGTTTTGTGTTGGGTTTTTAGCACTTATACATATTTTATGACCTTCAAGAGGTTTATCTCGTCTGGTTTTGAGTGCAAGCTGTTTTTCATTAGAAGGAACTCCTTCCAGGTACATTTGTGTTGGTCAGCAATATATTTAAAATAATTCCTTTTTGATGTACGGTGTGATGTGCCTCGTGTGAGTGTGTATGTCAAGTACTTGGGAAGTTGCATTAATTCTGTTCGACTGAGTCAGGGCTAATTGTTGGGTCTCCAGTGCATAAGCCCATAAACTAGATAGTTATTGATATGATATGGATGTGATTTTACCTAAATTAGTTGTTATTGGTTTGATTATTATTAATAATCTACTTTTTGCCACTTTTACATACCCAGATATGGTAGGAAGCAGTGTTAATATTGACCCCCGTCTGATTTGTTTACAGTGCGATATATTGGAGTAAAAAGTTTGGATAGGGAAAAGGTGTAATGGAAAAGGATAGAGGTAGGGAAGGGGCTCACAATCTAGTGCCAGAGGTGTAAGTGTCATATAATCTAATTGACTATACTCAAAATATGTTTATAACAAGACTACTCTATGGGGAATTCCCAAAATTGGCCTGCATCAAGCTACTGGACAATAAGAGTGACTTAGGGATCTGCTTGTTACCCCCAAAAGGCCAACACTTTCCCCTATATATATATATATATATATATATATATATATATATATATAGATGGATATGGATGGATGGATGGATAGATAGAAAGTGGAATGTTATTGGGTAGTTGGGCAATATTGGAAAATAGGGCCAAACTTTCCAGTGACAAATCTTTAAAACCTGGAAATTAGGGTCAGTCGGTAGCTATGTTGATTGGGACATTGACTATCACTGATACATTAGCTTTATACAGTTATATGAAAACATTTTGAAGCTCCTTTGCACCTAGAATTCCAGACATTCATTCTGCACAGACAGCACTCACTACACTAAGGGTCATTTACACAGTGCTAGCCAAGAGTGACAATGCTATTTAGTGACATCACGCACCTATATGTGTGTTTATGTATCTTTTTTAAACGGATTGACAGGACTTTTCAATCCAGAATGGCAGCCAAGAAAATTCTGGCCATATCTTGGTTATCGAAATAAAGACTAGGGGCTAGATTTACTAAACTGTGGCTTTGTAAAAGTGGAGATATTGCCTATAGCAACCAATCAGATTCTAATTATCATCTATTTAGTACATTCTACAAAATGACAGCTAGAATCTGATTGGTTGCTATAGGCAACATCCCCACTTTTTCAAACCTGCAGTTTAGTAAATATACCCCTAGGGGTGTGACTAGTAGTGGTGTATATATACTTGGTTGTGCACTTTCATGCAAAACAAGATTTATTTTGTGAGATTAGATTATAGATCTAATCTCCCAAAATAGAGAAGGTACATTTAGGGGGGATTCCCTGTTTAGAAAGGGTCACAGAGCATTTATATATGTTCCTATGTCCCTGCTACTCTCATAATTAATTTAAAGTATGAATCGGGTTAAACCAATTAGTATATTAGGAGGAAA
The DNA here is from genome assembly GCF_038048845.1 of Mixophyes fleayi. Lineage (NCBI taxonomy): Eukaryota > Metazoa > Chordata > Amphibia > Anura > Limnodynastidae > Mixophyes > Mixophyes fleayi. The sequence continues at coordinate 316,079,187 of NC_134404.1, forward strand.
AATTAAAAGTTTAAATGAATACAGTCTGCAGTAGTAGCAGAATGGAGATTGCAGCAATATTTTCAGTCTTTTCTACCATGCAATTTTCCAGTTGGATCTATAATCCCGCAAAAGTCAGGACAGATGGATTTATCAGAGACCATTCCAAGACCTGTAATGTGTTAGGCAAACAGTTAGAGGCATTGACTGAAATGGAAAAGCTCTGCACGCTGGCATGCTTTGCACTTTCCTAAATTACCTTTATTATCTCCCCTTTTTCAAACATGGTTTACGTATGTACTTCATTTTACATACAGACACATTTCACATATACAGAGGGAGCACATTCTTTAGCGTGATCTGGTGGACTCGTATGGGCCGAACCACCCCATACGCCTCTGTTACCAACACAGATTGGTGTAAATCAATGAGTCAGGTGACATATGCTCTATAGCGCCATTTGTCATAAAGTAAAATTCTATATATATTTTGTTGTTATGTTGTTGTGTTTGTCTGTTACAACTAACTGGCAGTTCTTGGGTCTGTTAATTTTCCACTTTGCACAATAAAAAAAAATATTTATGTGGCAAAAATGTACTCACAGGGCTGATTTACAACTGAAAATAAGAGATGTCTGTTTGTATCTGCAAGTTTATGTACATTGACTGTATTTTGAGTTCATCTTATGATGCCTGCATCATGAGATTGAGGGTACACATTTATCCAGAGCAAATAAATTCATTGTCATCAGCTTAAAAATGACACCTGTCTTGTGTAGGCCCATAATTTACATATAAGGTACTTATTTCAAAGACACATGTAACCCAACATAAGACACATCTCAAAGGGTCTGTGCTTAACTTGTGCATGAAAGCCTTTACTATACTGTTACCCAGTTTGTTGATTAGTTTACTGTGTTTGTCTCCAATTGTAAAGCGCTACGGAATATCTTGGCGCTATATAAATAAATGATGATGATGATAATACTGCCCTTAAACATGCACATTAACACTCCTGATTTACCTCTCTAAGTGTAAAGGGCCATAAGTATCAGATATGTGTAGCGCAAAATATCAACGCAAGCTGTGTGCATACGCAGTGTGACTAAGTTTGCCCGAAGTGCAAAATTACGCAGGGCAAATGCAATTGCATGCAAATCTAAATCAACCCCCTCGTTATTTATGTATGCACATAATATACTTTTTAATCTACTTTATATACCATATTTATATATGGCCCACTTAGCTATCACCTGCAGTCTCCCAGCTGACTGTCTTGGATCGTATTCTCTTCCTTGTCACGTGACCTCCTCTGCACAACGCAGGGAGGTCACGCTGCATAACGGAGGAGGTATAAATACAGTGTGCTCTCCCTCCTTCCTTTGTGCAGCCCCTTAGAAAGTTGGAGGGCCACAGATGCGGCCTCTAATGAAGGAGATATTGCCCATCACTGCTATATACTGTATGTAATTCATATACTTTGTATTGACGTTTTATATAGTAACAATTGTATCAACCAGGAATTCCATGACATTGAGATTTTCATGTATATTTTTAGTTAAAATTACTCTCAGCACTTGTTTTGTATGAAGTCTCTCAAGCGCTTTTAATTCGCCCTTTTGAAACTAAAGGTTTTGGCTGACCTCATGTAACATTGCTTTTGCATTTACTTAAAAGGAGATAATGTTCCCATAATTGAGTGTACAAGTCATGAAAAACTGTCTCATGATGCTTGTCATGATCCTTGCTTGTCCAAACAATTAAATTATACTCTGCTTTCATTTAATTTATCTATAGATATAGATATGTAGATATATGTGTGTATGTATGTATGTATGTATGTATGTGTATATATATATATATATATATATATATATATATATATATATAATGTGTTTGTGTGTCTGTGTGTTTGTATATATATGTGTGTATGTGTATATATATATATATATATATATTAGAAAAATAATTATTGGGAAAAACTGCACTCATATCTTCAAGTAAATCCTCTTTGGGGTGCTCCACAATAGCTGCTATTTCCATAGTACCTAGTACATGTTCAAAACATAGAGAGGGCACTCACCATTTAAAACAGATGGATTAGTCTTTATTTTCAATCCAGTTCCTTTATATTATAGTCAGCATTTCGGCCTTTCATCCAGACCTTTTTCAAGACAGAGTTTTATTGAACAGTAGACAAGACAAGCACATATATACACGTACGTGTGTGTGTATATATATATATATATATATATATATATATATATAATATATATATATATATATATATATATATATAGTTGTTTAGTGCCTGCTGGAGAATAGGGAGACACAGAGGCTTGTACAAGGTAAAAAGAAGCAGCCACTGGGATTTCAAGCTGGGTCCCCAACAAGTCTCTCAACTCATTCTTTTATGGGCAACACCAATAACCCCAGAACTAGAGCTATTATTTCTCTGTAGTTTACTAGTCTGCATGTATATGTACTCAGTCCAATGCATTGACGTCTTATACATGGAGCAATTTTAGGGCTCCTATAATATTTAAATGAAAAGTGTCATGTGACAGGAAGTATGCTCAGGCCATAAAATCAACAACAAACTTCCTTTAAGAAATATAAGGTAAAACTGTTATTGGATCTTTTGCAACATGACTTGTATTCATTCATTTGGATTCACCAAGAATGTAAGTGATTGGAAAATAGGTATTGTGACTTAAAGATGTTGGGTGGAAAAAAAGGGACTGTCCGGTGAAAACCAGGACACATAGATTCATCGTGTCTGAGATCAAGCAAATTGATGGATCCCAACAATTCTAGAGGATGATGACCGAGGAGAGTCTGACACAATGGCTTGATGGTAACTCTTCAAATTGTTCTGGGTGAGAGTATTGAATTGAAAAAGTTCCACCAGCTCATGACAGAAAATACTGATTGAATTATATCCCGTAATCCGTTGAGAGATGCTACAATGACTAGTCCAAACTCTTTAAATTAAATCAAGCCTCTGTAATAATGATGAATGTAAGAATAACCATAAACTTTAATGTCTCTGATATAACACTGCAAAATATCAGCTTCTTATCTAGCATATATCTTATTACTTGACCTCCTATATTATGTCAATTTCTATTTAATTTTCTTAAATTCAGCCCTTGAATAAAAAAAATAGAATTCTGAGAATCTGACAGTCCCGCTGTTATGTTGCTGGGAAATATTAAGAGTAAAACACCCTTTTGATGTTAATGTGGCTGTAAATAGCAGATTATAGCACTGTGCGCCATCTTTAACCATATCAATTTATAACAGTGGGGGGTTTACTTTCAATATGTGTAAGCAAGTACAGAAAATGTACTGTAGGCTATAATGGTGAGCTCTGCGAGTAGTTGTTACCTAATACGTTTCAAACTAGTGCTCTGATTTTAAGTGGGTCTTGACACGGTGCTGCAAATAACCGATTAACATGCTGCGTTAATATCCCTGACGTTCAGAATCTCATGGTATAGTATCCTGATTGCACATAATGTTAAATATCACGATGAGGTAGTGAAGTCATCAAAAGCCGGTGCTAAAGGAGAAAGTGACATTCTCAATTGTGTCATGTTATTCACTGCATAATCTACATCATTGATGGGCAACAGGCGGACCTCGGCCCGCATTCGGCCCTCCAAGCCTTCATCTGCGGCCCTTAGCTCCTTTCTGCTTTATTGTCACATTTGTTATAACTTGTAACACTTGTTTAATAGGACTGATGATATGTTGTTACAGCTAGGCCTCTCTTTCTTTGATTAAATGTATGGTTATAACTTATTATTGAGATTAAGGCCACCTTTTGAAGGTTAGAGGACCACTACACCTGGCCCCCGAAGTGGTTGCTCATCAATGATCGACATAATCCGGTAGAAATATGCTGACTTACTTAGAAAGTTAATTTCACTCTTTCAGATTACTTAATTATTTTGCAAGTAGTTTTTACACGTTTCATTAACGCATAGTAATATATCTGTTCGTCTAGTGTTTAAAATCAGCTTTAAAGGATTAGTTGCAATAATATGAAATTAAACCTTTTATTGCAAAGGCTTTTATTTATTAAAATAAAGGAGATAAGAGAAATATCATGTAACCAACAAATGCCAGTATTGCAAAGCTTTTCAGTCACAATTGTACAATGTTCACCTTTTTGGCCAATCAGAAGTGTACACCCAGCATCTGTACGAGAGGACTGCAAGCCCATAGAGATGTAGTAGACATTATCTTAAAAATACTAGACACGTACTACACATAAAGTACAGAAAAGTTCAGACTCTTCCCTAGTGACATTGCTGTATAAAATAATTATTCCATTACTTGTTGCTTAGGCCTTGATATTATAGCCCAATATTAAATGTAGATATTTTGTTTTATTCCGTTTTGGGGGGTTTTGTAAGTGTTTCTTAAGGACTTTTGTGTATTAGCATTTCTATACTCATAGCTGTTTGTCGATAGATAAACTATAGAGCCAAGCTAACATTCTAGTTGATTTATTTGTTAAAAATGACTAACGTAAATGCAAAATGTAACAAAGTGTGCATCGTTCTAATGGGTTTTTCTTCTGTGAGTAGAGACAATTCCTGACTTTGTGCAGCGTGCCTAAAATGGACTCACATTATAAGTAATTACATAAATCCTGCTACAGTGTTGTTATGGCTAAAGACTTGGAACATACCCCTGTTTCTGTAAAACTGTAATTAGAAACCACCTACTGCAGCCACCTATAAATTAAAAGGAATCCTGAATTTTTTATACTTTGTTTTGCTTTTTGTTGTCAGTTTAGTGATTTTCTGTTCCGTGTTATTTTGTTATATTATCTGTAGTTGGATTACAACCTCCCCAGAGGTAGTGATTCTGCTAGCAGTCGATCAGTCAGTTTGGTCATTTACATGTGTAGCAAATAGAACACTAACTTTGTTGTTGGGTGCTCATGTCAAATGTCAGAATTGATACATGTATGGTCAACAAAAGCTTCCTCAATTATTCTCAATCGTGTTTTAAATACACCCTTTAAACACAGTGGAATAGCAACACACAACAGACAGGAATCATCATTCACAGGAAGAACCAAATTGAACTTTATTAATTGAACTTCATTATATGGATTTACAAATTATCTTCAATGCAATTTTTGATCTTTACCATTAATACGTTTATATTTTTTTTCTTTGACAGTTGAATTTTGGTTCAAATTTAGCTCCTTTATATACATAACATATATAATACATTGGTACATTACAGTGCAATACACTACGGTTCATTCCTAATGTGTGAGACTGGAAGGATTAAGTTATGCGTGTAATGCAGCATTTGTGCATAATTGTCAGTCATGGTGGGTCAGATTGCAAACACATCCCGTTACATCGCAAAGAGCATTATTTTATCATAAATATATATCAGAAGAAGCACAGTTCTGCACACTAACTAGAGTGAAACAAATCACATTATCATTTCATCCATTTTAACACATGATCGTAGCCCATAGATTCATATCAGACGTACCTTCATCTTTCTCCCTGCCATTATGGATTAAATCATGATGGGCCTTATTTAGCAGATATCCTGTAAGCGTTGCCTAAAGCCTGCATTGTTATGTGAGCTACTGGCTAGGCATTTCTCTACCGCACCATAAAAATGCAGAGATCATATCTATCTATCTATCTCATATTTATCTATTTGTATTTCTCATATCTATCTATATATCTATTTAATATTTATCTATCTATGTATTTCATATCTATCAATATATCTCATATTTATCTATATATCTCATATCTATCTATATATCTCATATCTATCTATCTATCGATCTTATATTTATCTATCTCTATCTATCGATCTCATATTTATCTATCAATCTATTTATCTATCTATCTCATTTATCTATCTTTATATCTATCTTTATATCTATCTATGTATCGATCTCATATTTATCTATCGATCCATCTATTTATCTATCTATATCATATTTATCTATCGATCTATCTATTTATCCATCAGTCTATCTCATAACTATCTATCTATCTACCGAAAATTGATTCTAGTCTGTCTGTGTGTGTTTGGGAATTTACACTGTAAGCTCCAATGGGGCAGGGACCGATGTGAGTGCACTCTCTGTACAGTGCTGCGATATTAGTGGCGCTATATAAATAAATGATGGTGGTGGTGATGATGATGATCTATCTATCGTTCATAACTAAAATTGTGTTATATGCGCTATTTATTTATTGCACTCAAGTCATTAATGGTCATTTATGAACTGCAAAAGGTCACAACCATAGGGCAAATGTCCTTTTATAAGAACACACATCTATTTTTGCCTTTGTGCCTGGTTTTAGGAAGAGGCTCATGGATTCGTGGGCCATGATGGCAGCATCCCCAGCAAACAGTTGCACCTGTGATGGGAGCAGTTGTGTCTATCGGGACGAGAATGAAAAAGTTTTTATTTTGAGGGATGAATTTATATTAAAGTGGTGGAGGGCGGATTGGGGGCATTTACAGGGGAGATCTTGCTTCGCAGCTTGGTGTACAGCCTTTTCTGCCAGCCAAAGTCTTTTCCTACTACCTTGGAGGGGACTATATTGCACCTTTACATTCCACTTCTTTTGGAAATGCACATTTAAACCAAAGTAATAAACAGCTTGAAACATACACAAAAGTCATGGGGCATTTTTTTTAAATCGCCAGATTTACCAAACCGCCATTAAAACAGCCAGAATTAACATTTTTAAAAAACACCATTTTACAGATTGCCGTCCAGATTTTAACAATGATAATCATACAAACAGCCGGATTTACTAAGCTGGGGTTTGCAAAACCACCGCAAAACCGTCATCCAAACGGCCAAAACAAAAGAGGTGGTTGTGAGAGGCAAGATTTCGCAAACTGCATGCTGGTTGAGCTATTTTGCCATTCAGAGCATAAGAGGAGACACTATTGACATATACGTAAATTATGGGGGCAATCCTTATTTTTATTTTTTTAATAAACATTGTTATTGAATTTTACAAAAGCAGATGCAACATAACTGGACATAGAATGGTGGGATGAGTCAGGCATATCTGACAATAGAAAATTCCACTGTAGGCAGCATGAGTTAGAAAATATACATATATCTAAGGCATCGAGAGGTGCACACGGAACTATGCATAATCAATATTGTGAATGGAGAAAGTGAACGGGGGAGGAGAGAGAAGATAGAGTAACAGAGGGAAGAGAACGGAATAAGGAGGGGAAGTCACTGTTCACTATGAAGGCAAAGGATCAGAATGCCAAGGTTGGAGGGCAACTGTGATATTCGGTCCAGGAATTCCAGATCCAAGTGAAGGGGACAGGAGTATGACCTAGGATGCTTGTGATGTATTCCATTGTGGTAGAAGAGGAGGAGGTTCAGGATTTTTCTAAAATAGGTCAAGCTGACATTTTACTGCACTGAGTATATGTGTGGTAAGTTTTTGAGTGTGTTTAGGGACACTGGGCAGGAGACGAGGTAGTAAGAAAAAGGAGAACGAAGCAGGAAGCGACACTTGAGTAAAGTTTGAGATAAAGTGATGAATAGAGGCCCAGAAGGGGAGCAGTTTCAGACAATGGCACCAAACGTGGGACAGGCGCCATTTCAGTTATTGCCGTGGGAAAGCAGAAAGGTCAAGCACACTAACTAAACTGTTACTAGATTAGACTTCACTTCTTCCACAGTGCGCATTGTCATGTGTATCTGCACACCCGCAAAACTAGGTGCAGATCGTTTTTGAGTGGCAGCTCCAAGGCCCCTTAAAATTCCAGGCACTCTGCCAATGCACCATAAAATTCACCAGGCAGATAAGTTGGCACCCTTTTTTTTCAATTTGTAAGTGACACTTAATATGTTTGGTGCAGTTTTTTTCATCCATGTACTGTATGTTAAAGGATTACTCCTCTATTTGGATTTTTTGGGGGGATTCTTGTGTATGCTAATAACCCAAATAGCCATTTTGCCAACAATACTACCTGCCTAATACTTTTGATTCCTTAGATACACTCTCTTTCTCCGAATCCATGCACTCTGCCAATGCCACATAATTTGCATGTTCATCATCATCATTTATTTATATAGCGCCAACAGACTCCGTAGCGCTTTACAATTGGGAACAAACATTAATAAGACAATACTGGATAATACATACAGACAGAGAGGTAAGAGAACCCTGCTCGCAAGCTTACAATCTATAGAAATGTTATCACGAGATTGAATTCCGATGCGCAAAAAGAGCTTTTTGTGCAGTAGAATTCAAGCCTGTTGATGTTCTCAGCACTGGAATCTGGTTACAGGGTAAACGATATATACATGATAGAATTTTGATGACAAAGTAGGCCGTTTTAGACTTACATTGTAAAAAATGAGGTTAATGAGGGCAGAGGTGCTTGGCTCTGCCATTGTATGAGCACCTTATGCGATAATACAATACAAAAAGTAAAAAGCAAAAATATAAATGTCTGTAAAGTGGATTAGGTAATGGGAAATACACATTTTAAATGGACATATCCTTTAACAACTAGGAACAGTGCTTAGCCAATGTTTTCTGAGGTGCCTGTCTCCAATAGTCTGATAATACAGTTTCAGATACTTGCACAGAGTAAATGTAGACATGTCTAAATAGCTGGGCATTGGTGCATGGTGCGCAGAGCTGTCTGTCGGAAAGAGGAGAAGACAAGGGTCTGAGAAATTGGCTTGTTTCCTAAATTATAACTGGTCTGTTAAGATTCATAGAAATGTCTATATGGGTATGCCCAGAAAGATCACTGCAAACCTAGTAAAAAGGCTGAAACAGTTTTTAAAGGGGCATACCATCCGAAATAAAAAAAAATAACTGTGGACTGTACGCGTTGTGAAAAAGCAACACTCAACTGTGCTGACCCCCATGGGCTTTTGAAATATAGTCCCGGCGTCTGTTTTCTCCTTGCAGTTTGCTGTACAGAATCAATCACAGCAACTGCACTTTGACCTGCAGATGTCACAGGCACCAGGAGTCTTGCCCAGGATTTCACCAGATGACTGGGCTTACCAGAGTAGTGAAGTTCACACAACGGTCCTCTATTAGTGGGGTGACTAGCGGAATAAATATCACAGCAGATGGAGAGAGAATGCCAATAAATAATAGGAAAGTCAGTGACTTGCAGCAATCTTTGGTCAATGAATCAGCGACTAGCTGATATAATGGAAAGGCAGATTTGAACACGGAGATCAGGATGGACGTGAGTAGATGCAGGGAGGTAGCAGGGAAGTCAGTGGTCTGCGAATAGCAAGTTGTACCACTGCTTATGGTGAGAAAACTTGTCCAGGTGCAGGTAGGTAGCGGGGAAGTCAGTGGTCTGCGTATAGCAAGTTGTACCACTGCTTTATAGGTGAGGATGATTACAAGTGTTGATGAGTGGAAGCATACAAAGATAATAGGATGCAGACACTGAGAGCACAGAGGAACTTGATCCCAATAGGTATGCAGCGTATCCAACAAAGTCTATATAACGGTATGTGTGGCGCTGCTTGGTAGAGACTTGCTCAGCACCGATATGCAGGCCAATAATGGATAGTCAATCACAGTTATGCATATAATGACTGAGTAGTACAGTTAATTCCAAACAGGTATGCAGCATAACAATAACAGTCTGTAGCGGGTATGGATACCGCTGTTGAGCGTGGAAGCTTATCCTAGCGGATATGCAGAGTAAACGTAGAAAGTCAATAAAAGATAGGCATACTGCTATTCAGTAGAACAGTCTGTCCACAGGGAGATGCAGGAACTGCAGAGACGCTGGACGGTAGAGACGAGTGTAGGAACCACAGGTAAGTAGATCCGGTAATCAGAGTCCAGCTGAGGACACAAGCAGGAAACAGGAGACTGTAGCAGGTATGGAAACCAGCGATGAGTAGCACAGGAAATCCACAGGAACTGAAGACACTAGTAGAACACAGGGAACACCTTCAGAGACTCACAGGGAATGAGACTCCAAGATCAGGCAATGAGGTAATGCACACAGGTGCCTTAAATAGGGAGTTGCCTGATCAACCAATTTGGATTAAAAGCAACAGTCACAAGAGTTCTTAGGAGCTGCGCATGCGCAGACCATCAGGATGGCGGACGGCCGCGGTTCAGGATAGGTGCCGGCAGGAAGGCTAGGGAGCCATGCACCAGCGCAGAGGCACTCACGGTCCGGTGAGTGACAGCAGAGCAGCAAGACATATGACTTTACTTCTAACTACTTTTTGCTGTGCCTGCTCATATACAGCTAAGTGCACAAAGAAAAGTAGTTCCAGGAGTTAATATTTTGGGGGACAACCCCATTTACGGTTTTTGGTCACTTTCTAGCAGCGGGCAAGTCATTGAGTGTCCTTTACTAACATTGAATTTAGGTGCAAAGGTGGGACAATCTGAAAAACAAGAAAAAGCTATGATAATTTCAATGGGTCAAGTTGGTTACTATGTTCACTTCCTACAAAATTAATTTTAAGTCTACTTGTACCCCTAATTGCAAATATGCTCATCAGTGACTTAAATCCCTACTTCCTTTATTGCATCAGAATGATTCATGTAAAAATGTGAGAAATGTAATTAAAACAATAAATAAGAAATGAAATGATTAAAGTATGCAGAATGTCAAACAGGTAGCAGTATGTAATTGTTTCACATACATCACCATGTAGGTCCGATGGCAGCATACCCCAACCTTAAAGCAGTTATTTCATTACTAGGATTCATAAAAGTAGCAGGGTGCCCAATGAAGAATAAAGCGAACCTTTACAAAGCAGCTAATCAATGCTGAGAGAGCCCTGGCAGGTATTAAGACTGCTGTAAAGAATAGCAGTAACCCAAGTGGCCTTATAGATTTCTAATTCAAATGGAATCAGTGTGTACATAGATTAGCCACCATAAGAAAAACTATGCAAATAGTCTAGGTTGTATTCATTAAACTTCTATTAACTTCAAAGGAAGAATATCAGTTTCCCTGAGTTAGCAGAGTTTTAACTCGTTCAGCTCCATACTCAGGACATATTTTTGCTTATAGTATATTTATTTGTCTTTGCACATACAAGGGTAAATGTATCAAGCTGCGAGTTTCCGGTGGGTTTGAAAAGTGGAGATGTTGCCTATAGCAACCAATCAGATTCTAGTTATCATTTATTTAGTAAATTCTACAAAATGATAACAAGAATCTGATTGGCTGCTATAGGCAACATCTCCACTTTTCAAACCCACCGGAAACTCACAGCTTGATACCTTTACCCCATAGTCTCTTGACAATTGACCGCAGTGAATTCCTAGACTCTCTCTGCTTGACAGTTACACTTCCCCATCATTTGAGTAAAATTTCACGACTCATGTAACTTTTAAGAGCTTCACCCACAAGTGGGGTATGCTGTATTTAATCTAATTTATAATCTCATGACTGATGGTTGCAATTTGCTGCCAATCATCATTGTTGGCTTGTCACCACTTTTGTGGCCAAAGTCTGTTGTCTGTTTTCATACATTCTGTATTTGGAATGGGTACTTTAAAGAAGAAATACTACTGATATATGGCATTATCAAGACTACATATTACTGATCTTAATAAGATAGTTCTTTGAACTGAGTTTATTGAGTTTATTGTCCCTAGTCTTTTAAAGTCATTAATTAGAAATATGAGCTCATTTTATAAACGCAAACAGTGAGGTTATAAGATAAAATGTAAATGTGTATTCTAGCACAACCGCTATTAAAGCCACTATATGACTTTAATATATATGAAATTATGTGTATTATTGAGCTGAAAAATGTAGCCAAAAATTGGGGGTTTTATACCTAAATAAATATGTTCAGCATGCTCTCTTTAATTCATGTGTAGCAGGTTGCCATGTTAGAGCAGACAAATTGTGACTGACAACTTTGTAGCCCTGCTTTCCAGAAATTTACTATGTGGTTGGGTTGATTCATAGACAGGACCAGAGCCAGTTATATTACAGTAGTATTAATGGCTGCATTCTTAGCATGTTACTCTGTATCAGCTGCCATTTGGTCATTGCACAGATGTGGGAGAGGTTCAGCTGTCTGTAATAGACTAGGTAAGCAATATATTAATTTTTATTAGAGATACGGTAAAATGTCAAGTTAACACTAACAATGTATTCTACTTTTAAGATTCATATCTGAAAATACAATTTTGAGTTTTAATATTGTATGTTTTATTTTCATATTGAGAAGACATCTTTTCTGTTGCTAGAATAATTTTCCATCTTTGGTTCCATATAGCACATATGACCAAATAATCGTAACTAAGGTGCTGTTCACCCTGCAATCTGGTCAGCCTTTAGCAACAGTGTTTCTGAACATACTGGGCCATAGTGATTCATTAAGGAAAGTTGAGCAAAAGTAAGTAAGGCAAAACCATGTTGCATTGGAGGGGGAGGTAAATTTAAAATGTGATGGCAGATTTATATTTGGGGTAGGGCATGTCCTAGATTAACTTTAAATTTCAGTGTACAAATAAGCTATCAAGTATCTACGTGCTATATGAAAAAACAGACAGTATTTTCCTTATGTGCAAATTAATAAACTAATTTGCACCCCTTGCATTGCAACATGGTTTTGTCCAGAAAAATTGAGTAAGAAAACTTACTCAATTTTTTGCTTAACTTTCCTTAGCAAATCAGGCCCCCAGATTCCACATCATAAAACTTGACAGAGATATTAACCCCCGACCCCCCCATTCCTTCTCTTACCAAACTAAACGCCTTACTAAACTAAGCGAGTTCTCCTTTAGGCTAAACCTCAACTTTTTTAAATTGTATATATAAATCCTGGCATCTCCAAAATCTTGTAATTAAAGGGGATTCACTTATGTATTTCACAAATTTTCAAAGGATACTTAAGATTTGTTAGAAAGATACATGCTTTATTTCACTCATAACATATACACATTTGCACAACCCACTACCGAGCTCCAAATACCACAAAGTACTAAACACTTTGTAATATAAAAGTTAATTGAGTTGAATGTTATATAGCACCTGATATATATTTCCTTCTAATCTAAAGGCTTGATGCAGCTTTAAACTTAAGTGCAGCCACATTTTTGCCACTAATGGTTGAGTTTATCTATTCCTATCGATACTGTTTTATCTTTATAAAGACTGACGGCTATTCTTAAACTTGTAGTTCTACTAAAGCTGTAGTTGCCTACCTCTGCTCTGAAGTTTGATAAAGCTGTGGCATGCAAGTGCTTAAATATTATGGGCAGCACGGTGGCTCAGTGGTTAGCACTTCTGCCTCACAGCACTGGGGTCATGAGTTCAATTCCCGACCATGGCCTTATCTGTGTGGAGTTTGTATGTTCTCCCTGTGTTTGCGTGGGTTTCCTTCAGGTGCTCCGGTTTCCTCCCACACTCCAAAAACATACTAGTAGGTTAATTGGCTACTATCAAAACTGACCCTAGTCTCTACCTGTCTGTCTGTCTCCCTCTCTGTCTGTGTGTGTGAGTGTGTGTCTATATTAGGGAAATTAGACTGTGAGCTCCAGTGGGGGAGGGACAGATGTGAATGAGTTCTCTGTACAGCGCTGCGGAATCAGTGGCGCTATATAAATAAATGGTGATGATGATGATAAATATTAATTTACAAACGTATTCTTCTAAACTAGTTTGAGTTAGGTTTCCCCTCCATAAAATAATTCTATAGTATAGAAAAATATATAAAGGCAAAATTGTGTTCTTGCGAGTAAATGAAGTGGAAATTACACATTTATTTCAAGGAGTAAAAATTAAATTGACAAGAAAGAATAATAGTTTAGAATTAGTTGGAAATTATATTTTTATTACTCTGACAAGAAGCCAATTGTAAATGCCTTGCACGCATGAAAATGTTGGCAGGCAGCAACAGACATCGCTGGCTGGGTTTATTATAAGTCAAATGATGGTCAATTTGACTGAAACAATAGAAATTAAGGTTTGGATTTGCACAGAAACATCAGATTTGAATTGCTGGACTTTTTGATGGGATAATAACATTCTTAAAGCTAAATTTATAAATTTGACCTGGCCATTGAATGGCATATACTGAAGTAACCTAACAATGTGCAGAAATTTAGAAAGTTTCAACTTACCGCCTTGACAAGATATAGAACAGTTCCATGAAATATAATTCTGCAGTTCAGCTTCTGTTTTGAGCTAAACGTTACCTACCGTTGTGCTATCAAGTGCAGAATGATACACAAGGAGAAAAAGTGGACTGAATAACCTTCTGTTATAAATAAACTATTCGCAAGCCAGTCAGTTCTGGACTAACTTTTCTTAGTGCATAAAATATAAGGAATAATTTAAATTTGGGGGAATAAATCCAATGGCAGAATATAATATCTTGAATGTACTTTGTTATGTTTTTATGTCTAACTTTTATTTGTGTGATTTTTATGTCTAACTTGTATTTTTGTGTGATTTTTATGTTTTTATGTCTAACCTGTATTTGTGTGATGTTTATGTTTTTATGTCTAACTTGTATTTGTGTGATTTTTATGTTTTTTTGTGTAACTTGTATATGTGTGATTGTTATGTTTTTATTTTTAATTTGTACTTGTATCCTCCCATGCTCGCCTCCAAGACTTCTACCGTGCTGCCCCTAATATTTGGAGCTCCCTACCCAGTCTGACTCGACTCTCCCCCAACCTTTAGTCCTTCAACCGCTCACTCAAAACTTACCTTTTCAAGCTTGCCTATCCTACCACCTCCTAACCATTCTATCCATCACCTCTTCTTCCTCTTCTGCCATCTAAATTTTTCTCCCAGTTGGTCCTACTGTCTCTCACCACCCCTCCCTTTAGAATGTAAGCCCTCGCGGACAGGGTCCTCTCTACCTATTGTCCCACGTCTGTCTCCTGTTCCTCGTACATCCCGTTACATCTTTTGCTGCACTCTGTGTGAGTCCCCATAGCATTACTCACACTCATTTGTGCTACTTATATGTATTACCTCATCTATTGGTACTTGCTTCTGTATCCGGTGCTACGGAATCTGTGGCACCTTATAAATAAATAAATAAAGAATAATAAAAATATTTGATACTTAGGATTATACTTGTATGCTTTATACTTGTAATTTGTACTTGTATGATTTGTTATTATGTTTAATTTGTATTTGTGTGAATTGTATACTCACTGTCCGGCATGACGGGATTTGTAACATGTTACTTATAAACGATGATGATAATGATGATGATGATGATGATGAATATAGCATTTTAGGAATGTATCAGACATTGGAACGCCATCTGGCTAGATGAAGTGTGCAGCAGCCAGACTCATGATGCTGTAACATTTTCCTACAAGGTTACATTATCTCGTTCATCTGTATAATTTTGTTTCGTTTTAAAAAGCCCTCATGCAATTTCTGTCCGTTTATGGTAGCAGTTTCTGTACTGCTTAAACTAGTTGACATGGATTTATGTAGAATTGTCCATGTGAACAAGACGAAAATGTTGCTTTAATTTAGTGATACAATTTGTAAACCAACATTCTACTAATCCATTGTGAAGGTTATATGCAATATCCACCCTATGTAAACCCTTTTGGATTTCTGTATACATACCCTGTGTGATGTGGTGTTTGTGTCTTTTGTAATAACTGTGTTAAATTTAATTTGTTTTATTTTACTTGTCTACATATAAGAGTCAGCTAAAGTTCATCTTTTGTGGATTTTATTTACGGTATATTTAAATCTAGTAGATATTTGTTATCAATGGTACCCCCTGCCTAGCACCATCATCATCATCATTTATTTATATAGCGCACTAATTCCGCAACACTTTACAGAGAACTCACCCACATCAGTCCCTGCCCCATTGGGGCTTACAGTCTAAATTCCCTAACATACATACATACAGACACACAGACAGACAGAGAGACTAGGGTCAAATTTTTGATAGCGGACAATTAACCTATCGGTATGTTTTTGGATTGTGGTAGGAAACTGGAGCACCCAGAGGAAACCCACGCAAACATGGGGAGAACATACAAACTCCACAGAGATAAGGCCATGGTCGGGAATCAAACTCATGATCCCAGTGCTGTGAGGCAGAAGTGCTAACTACTAAGCCATCGTGCTGCCCACCAAAATTATGTTACTCTGTAGTATTAATATTATTACATGTTACATAACACTTATCTTGCAGTCCCCTAGAGTACCTGTTCAGTTAATGTCAACAGTTCCCAAATTTGTAATGGGAGATCCTAGCTATGCCTGGTATCTGAAGATACACTAAAATTAGGCACTTGATGTGGAGAATTCACTAGAGAGTGTATCTAACAAACTACCAGTTGACGGAAATGACCCTTTAGCTGAACGGATCAGTTTAATACATAGCAAATTAGCTTTCTATGATTTGCGCTTTTAAACTGTGCTCTATGGCATTTTTATGAAAAGTAATTTTATTTAACTGATTTTAAAATTTTATTTTGCTTTTAAATGATGCTGAGCATCACACACAATCATCATCCACGGCATTGTTCAAAGCTTCTAATCATTTGTCATCCTCTTACATGGGATGTAATTAGTTTCACTCCAAAAAGTGTTAAATGGCCTGAAGAATCAATTTTGTTCATGTTTAAAAACATTCAAAATGCACATTTTGACCTCTTAAGAGATGCACGCTAATTTATTTGTACTCACAAATGGTCAATGCAATATTGGGTTTACAGTACAGTGTGTAAAATATTTATTTTTAAAATCATGTTCATTTCAGTAGTTTTGCATAAATGAACCTCGAGTCTTAAATGTCAAGATGTTTGATGCATGAGACGTATGTAAGAAACAATGGTAATGTAGAATATTTTTTTTTTTAAATTGTTCAAAATGTAATACACATTAAAGGGGTTGTCCATTTTTGGGCAATCGCCCTCTTTAAATCTACAATCCCCCATGTAGCGAATTGACGAAGGTCCCTCCAGCTGGAATCCACAACACCTGAAGCCTTGAGCCGGAATGCACTTTAAATGTTAAACCAGCTGCTGTGACCCACAGCATAGAAAGCCTCAATGGTTCCAGATTTATTCAGTGGAGCTGAATAGGAAAACTCGGGTACTGGAAAGATTGTGTCCTGCACTGTTACCAACTGCTGTGATATACACATTACAGTCCGTGTCTCTTAGCGTCAAGAAACAAGGAGGTCCTTGGATTGCCCTACATACCTATTTGCTACACGGGATGAGAAATACTCAAAGAAGGGGTTGTCCAAGAGTGTTAAAGCTCTTTTTCAAAGGGAAGCACAAGATTTTGAAAGGGGATATTCCACCTTTGTATTGCATCAAAATATCAACATTCTGTGTACTCATATAGGTCTGTTTCCCGTCTGTAAGATATGTATTTCCGTACTGCACATGCACACTGACAATGTATACATAGTCATACGTCTGTATATACATCAGGGGCGCACGCAGAATTGTCAGGGGGGGGGGGGTTGTCCTATACAGCAGCCGCGGCGCTGTCAAAGAAGCGTCCGCAGCGGTGCTGTATAGTACAGTGCCGCTATGGTGGGCACTTAGCGGAGGGGGGGTGTTTCTAGAGACCCAGAAACCCCCCCTGCTAGCGCCACTGTACATGGTGCAACAACTCGTAACGATGATGACGATGAGCAGAGAAATCTAGCCTCTTCTGATTGGCTAATTGTCTATTGACCCCTCCGGCTGAAAGCACTTAAATCATTAGTGTCACGGCTATATTATATCAAGCTTCGGCCGTCTCTTCACATTGCTTATTTGTCATTACTAGTTGGACTGTTACAGAAAAGAAGATTCTTGTTTGATTTTTACAAGAGAAAACATTGTGTTCTTTAATTTAACTTTATTTAATTTTTATTTAATCCAATGTCATTTTAATAAAAAAAAAAAAATAGTTTTTGGTATTTAATCACATTTTGTATTTAAAATGTGACTTTTACATTTATTAGCAACTGTCTAGGCAATATTATCTCTTGTGTATATGACACATCATTATATCCTTATAGTGTGTTTAAATAGGGTACTGCAAGTTTAGAATCTACCACTATCAAGCCACATATCTCTGCTTTATCTGAGTTCTCTCTGTGATTTTGTTGGGTGTAAGTATACACAGCTGTATGCCTGGTGCTAATTTTATTGTTTTTGAGCTTTACACGTCTTGGGATGGCAATGACGTAACATATACACTTAAATACATTTCTTCTGCATTGCTACTTTTCCCTTCCTCAGTTCTGAGCACATAGGCTTCCACCTCTACGTGACCCATAGTCTTTATATTATATATTTCTGCCACTGGTTAAGAGAGTGAAATTTTACACAGCTTGTAATGTCCTTTTTCTTGACAAACTGCCAGTGAAAGAGATAGCGGCATCTCATCCACCAAAGTTTCTATCAGTAAAAGCTCTAAAGTTTCAAATTTACTCCATCATTGGTATGTTTAGACCTCTCAAACCAGCATTCAGTGTCCTAAGGCTGTAGTGTAATTCATGTTCCCAGTGCTGGATAACTAATTATCCACAAATTGCATCATGTACAGGCTCAGGAAGACTGATAACCCTAATCATCATCTGTATAGGATTGTTTTCTCTTGGTCTCTCTGTGTGTCTTCTCAGCCTTCTATGTTTCGTATTGGATATCAGAACAAGACCTGATAGCAGTTCTGATATTCATAGTGTTGTACCTGTGGTTACCAACTGCCTGGAGCCAGGAACTAGCCCTACACCTGTAGTTACCTGTAATTACCAACTACTAGGAAATGATACTCTGCCTGTGGTTATTTACTGCTTAGTGCCACAAACTCTCACAGTACGGGCTGTAGCCAAGCATTAGCACAGTGGCTATATCCATGAACATGTATCCCCAACTACAGCTACAATTGTTGTGCTGCATGTTTTCCCCACCTCTAGATTGTAAGATAGTTTGAATATATGTAGAAAAAGATGTACTCATGAAAACAAATTATTTCCGTGCATATGTTCAGTCTCAAGAGGAGTCCGACTCCACATAGTAGCATTTGCCCTAGAGGTGTATGTTATGTCAGGTGTGCAAGGGTCTATACTTACACCCCACGATAGTGCTTAACACCGTTAGTAGTAAATGCTAAATCGCACCAACCTATTTTTATACAATATAATATTGCATTGAAGTGTTATACACAAGAGAGAATGGTGTCTTTACTGTTATAATTATTTGAGAAATTTTCATTTTTAATATAAAATGTGATTACATACAAAATACAAATTAAATTAAATTGAATACAAACATCTGTTATTTTACCCCTTTAAAATGGAATGTGAATATTCTTTCCTACAGTAGTCTAAATGGAAATGTCAGTAAAGTTGAATGAATACATGGTAGTAGTTTTGTATAAAATAACCGTGACACTAATGATTTAATTTTATCAGCTGGAGGGGTCAATATGCCGTCAACCAATCAGAAGCAGCTTGCTAATGTTGCTGATCATTATTGCATATCATGGCAACTGCCCATCACATATCTGTGCCCTGCGTCCAAGGGTACTTCAGTCACAATTACCCTCATGTCTAGATTTGCCCCCCTTTCACTCCCGTATTCTACAGTCGTAAGTGTTAGATGTGCACAAATCTGGATACAGATGGAAGCGTAGATTTTTTTTGCTATGCTGCACAGTACAAAACTATATGTATCTTACGCAAAAAACAAACAAACATACATCCCACTCTAAATGAGCCCCTATATTTCATCCCCATCCTTCTGCTTCCACATGTTACTTGTACCCTATGTATGCTTCCTATATAGCTGTATGCAGCCCTGTAGACATCCTCATGTATACAGACCTTTAAATAAGAACAATAAGATAGGTGAAGCGTTAAAAAATATCAGATTATGGGGTAGATTTTTTCAAACCTTCTAAAAAGGCAAAGTGGAGGTGTTGCCCATAGCAACCAATCAGATGCTAGCTGTCATTCTGAAGAATGTACGACATAAATGACAGCTAGAATCTGATTAGTTGCTATGTTTTTTAGAAGGTTTCATAAATCTACCCCTTCGTTAAGATAGGTGATGCGATACCAGCAATGAAATCCAACAACTGGAGCTATGGTGCCTGAAGTGCTGTTGCCCTGCAGGTAGCCAGAGTAAATGCTATGGTGAATTTGATAATAAATTCATTCATAAAATTCAAATAGCATATTTTTTTTTGTATGAGCAATTGAGCCCCTAACCGTATCAGTCTTGGCTAAATGGTTCCTGCAGGAAGTCTGATGTGTGACTGCAGAGTGTCTATCCTACGTAATGCATTTGTATTTTTCAAGGTGAGCGCAAATGATCACTTGATTATACCGTGACATCACTATTTTTTCCAACAATGGGCCACCTGCTGTCAAGTATAGTCTGCAAAATACATTCATGGCATCTGCACAGCAAGCACCTGCCTGAATTAACCACTTATACTCTAAGTGTAACCCGGAAGGCCTGATGATTTTTGTCATGGAGATCTAAGACATTGAAAGCTGTATTGTAAGGTAGCTGTTGAACCATAATAAAGCATAATGTTACAATTTACCTTGACGTCCATGGATATTGTATTGTGTAGATTCTTTTATGAGACTTTGTATCTGTCAGTCACAGTCAAATACCTTCTATTTTTCCCCTGTCTTTAAAAAGCAAGTAATGACACCAGTATATTGATAGTGAGCTACCTTTCTGCTAAGATATCTTTAAAAACTTGCCAGTGTGAAGAGGTATCATTCTCTGCTAATATCTGTGGCAGTCATGGATTTTCAGTGAATGTCTAGAATCATTCAATGTAAAGTATTCTACTCATTGACAAATGTGCCATAGACAACGGCAGCACAGCCTCAGTTAGACATTTTGCTTTGATTAAGTGAGTATATTAAGTGAAATAAAAATTATCTTCAGTGTATCATGCCAGATATATATGTATAACTATATTTTTATAGGTATTAAACAATTCACAGAATTTTCAAATATATGGTACAATTGGACATTTCAATGCAGGAAAGAAAATACACATTATGCTATCAATTATTATAATTTGAATAAATTCACCATCATGTAAACTAAGTATTATAATGATTTACATGCATATTGATGTGAGGCACATTGTGAATAGTACACTTGGCTTTTGCAGTGAATAGAAGAGGTTTATTGCAGAAGGTTGTGTGAACTAGGGGTCTGTTTATCAAGCAGTGGTAAGTGTTAGGGCCAAAATCTTGCAAAACAGCTTTGTACAATGTATCAAAGGGTTAACCCAGGATTTTGGATCGACATAGAGCTCTCAATTTACCAAGCTATGAGAAGCATGGCTTTTCACTCCTCGGACAGTTTTTCTTGTAAAGTTAACAACATTTGTGGATGGAGTTGACCAGCTTTCTGCTTTATTTAAAGCCCCGCTGGAGAGGATAAGAGGTAGATCTTCTTTATCCATCCCTGTCAGGCTGCATTCTCCTCCCCTCTTTCCTGTTCCCAATTAATAGCAGTGTTCTGTATCATTCAGTAGCAACTGCACTATCTGGTAACCACCGAGTACTGGAGACCACTTTGGCATTTGATACACCAATGACTGCTCCATATTCATCAGCCTTTCCGTTTGTCATTTAGGCTATACAATTGCCCCGAAACAGTGAGCACAACTTAATCCCACATTTATTGTGTTTGACCCATGACTCGGTGCAGGGGGGGTTAACTGTGTTATTTTCTATCATATTACTTTTGAAACAATACATTTGGCCATTTGGAGCTAGGTGTACTCTAGAAATCTTATCTAGAAATGTTAATTCCTGTGGCAAGAAGGAAATCTGACACACCTGGTTAATGAAATTAACCTAAAATATTCATTATACTGCACCCCCCTTCATCTTTATGACCTGTGCGGATGCCCCGCTTTGCACAGCCCTAGTTACGGTCCTGCTTCATCTGTCCGACATGGGTGTCATATGCTCGCAGCTTAGAAAACTAGGTCCTCTGTATTGTACGGAGCCAGAAATGCAACTCACTTTGAACTTAATAATCTGCGCATGCACGAAGTCTTCGCCACGCATGAGCATTAAATAATACAAGTAGGGGTGAAGAGAAGACTTGCGCTGTTGTGTTTAGCTAGCGGCAAAAGTTCTCTCTTGTTGGATTAGTCTTCACAGGCTAAGCCTCTTTTCACAGGCACTGACTGGTGTAGACAATTTGATAAATAGTGGTGATAAGCTGTGATAAGAAGTAATACTTAAAACTAAAATCAGGTGAGAATTGATAAATATACCATTGAGTAGCTTAGTGCACTGACAATAAATCACTTACACTGAGAGGTTAGTGCATACTAGCCCACTTTTTTGAGCGCATCTCGTCATTTTGATGCAATTTCTATGTAAATTACGTATTGGAGGGCCCCCATCCTGTCCACTTCACTAGCAAGTGGGCAGATGCGAAAGAAAGGTCTTCTCTCGCGGGAGTTCGGGAGACCTTCCTAGAATTCGAGAGTTTCAGACGAATTCCAGGAGAGTTGGAAAGTATGGGTTAATGTAAGACACATACAATTAAATTGCAGGCTCTGTGATCTAGTGCGTATGTATGAACATTTGTTGTGTAAAATGTATGTGTTTGTCGTAGTCCTAGTCCAAGCTTGTAATGCAATCATAGGCATCCTGTTTCACTCTCAAGGGTGTATTTGCGGCCCTGTAACATTCAAAAGAGCCACACATGACCCTTAATCTGTTCTCTCACCCTCTTTGTCCCACTTACTATGCTCCCTTTTTCTCTCTCTCTCCTCTCCACATCTCACCACCCCACAACAAAAATATTTTTTTTCAAAAATTAAAAGAATGAAACAAAACAAAACAAAATGCCCTCTGCACCAACTTTTCAGCCACTCAGTAGCAATCCTACATAGACATTTTTAACATGAAGCAGACGCTTTTTGTTCCCTTTGCAAAATCGACCTGTGAGTCACATTTATATGGCTGCCACTGCAGAAAAGGTACACACACAGGAAGCATTTAGCTTCTGCTTGTTCCTAAAAGAGTATAAACTGATCTGTTTGGGTGAGCCAGTCAGTCAACAAGCTTCTTGATGGTAATGTGATGATAAAATAAGAAAGGAGGGGCATTATGCTATGAATTTTCCAAAGCATCTCTGCTCACTGCATCACATGTCACTGTGATTGCTATGGTCACATGACACATAATACACACTATAGATTACATCTTACATTACTAGCAACTTAATTCAAAACCATAAGGAAACCACAATTCCGTATGTGTTTTTACAACCAGAATGCTGTATGTTAATGAAACACACTTCCTTTTTATAGGTGATTGAATTTTTAAAACATTTGTAGTTTTATTTCCAGTGTTAGCTTTAGTAATAAATATACTCCTAGGTGAAGCAGAGATTACAGAAGTGAAAGATGCACCATGTCTAAGTATTAAATGCAGAATCTATGCCATGTTGTGACACATCTTCACATGTTTTACTTGTTTAGCTGTGAGTAACTTGAGATATTTGAGTTATCCCCCCCCCCCCCAAAAAAAAAAAACATGTGAGCTCTAGCGAGCTATTTTCTGCAATATATTCTGCTTCATCTGTATAAAGACTTTACAAGTCATGGGGAGGTAGCAATGTTAATGACTATTTCATCTCTTCCTTATATGTGATCAAAATCAGTCCCTTCATTAGCACCCCAGGAATGTGCTTTTGCTGTAATCATCAGGATATCTCAGTACATGTGGATCCTAGATGAAGGATATACCACTGCTACTATACACGGCCCTTCTGTCTCAGCGGCTCAGACTTCCGTATGTGATTAATGTGGTATCACAAGTAAAACTGTGCTGTTCTCTATTCCTAATTATGAATTATACATCCCTGAACAAAGGATACACACATTGCCAGGTCTAGAATCAAAAGGAACCAAGGCAGTTATCAAGCTATGGCTACTGAAATGTGTATAATGTAAAAAATTAAACTGTTACAAAAAAAAAATCCCTCTGCCACTCACACTACTATTTGTGAGGATGGAATAAGAAAGCTTGGACGTTACCTAACTTTTTCATTTACTATTATTGTTTCTTTCAAATATCATGTTTTCTTCTTTTAAATAAAAAGCCTACCATTGTTTATCAGACAAGCCTTGTTAGTACTAAGGCAAATACTGATCCGGGGGTCCAACTGAAGGTGGAAGCCTAGATTAGTTGTCCTCTGTGGCCCACCATATGGAGGCAAATTAGCCTGATTCATTAAGGCACACAAAATGTACATAATGTGTGTTTTTTAAAAAAAACAAATACACGTAAATCAGGGCGTACTCTTGTCCGTATTCAAGTCCTGCAAGCGGACCTGAAGAAATGTCTCTTACGGGTCTAGGTACGCTCTGTCTATATAGCACTTGCCGTATTGAGACTAACATAAGATACTGCAGGATACATACAATACATTTGTTTAATATAAAGTTCCATCAGAACACACAGAATGAAAAAAAAAAGTATTCAATTATTGTCACCTGTTAATAATATAGACATTAATGAAAAATCATAAAATACATTTTGTATTTAATGTATACTGTACATAAAATTAATTTTAACAGCTGCTCCTGATTGCAAACACATGATCTAGAATGCATACGTGTCCGGTATCACTATCACTGGGCACTTACACCTGACCTGTAGCTGGTGTAAGTGGCTAAGTGGTTAGCACTTCTGCCTTGCAGCACTGGGGTCATGAGTTCAATTCCCGACCATGGCTTTATCTGTGTGGAGTTAGTATGCTCTCCCTGTGTTTGCGTGGATTTCCTCCGGGTGCTCCGGTTTCCTCCTACACTCCAAAAACATACTGGTAGGTTAATTGTCTGCTAACAATTTGACCCTAGTCTGTGTGTCTATGTTAGGGAATTTAGACTGTAAGCTCCAATGGGGCAGGGACTGATGTGAGTTCTCTGTACAGTGTTGGGGATTAATGTCGCTATATAAGTAAATGGTGATGATGATATGACAGAAACACACGTACCTTAGAGATGCTCAGATCTTGAATCAAACGTTGTTGCGTGCACTTGACCTTGGCTCGCCTTCACTGTACGTACTACGTGCATATGACCATTTCCGGCCCCCGAAACCATAGGCTGTCGGTATTGTAATTTACATGCGAACATGAATTGCGCTCTTTGGATTTTGTTTGGTTTGACGGATGCGCAGATTGAGAAAACGCAAAATACGATACATATCAACTTTTACGTTCCTTAATGAATCAGGCCTTGTATGTATTTAGAAGGATTACACTGGATACAACTTGTACACTGCACCCCCCAAGGTCCCATCACTACAGTCACTGCCCACTCACAGCATGAACTAACGCAGTGACTGATAAGGGGAGAGGATAAGGGCGCGGGGTTGGGAGTACCTCCTCTACCTTCCTGCTTCTCTGACGCTGACAGACACCACGTTACAGTGACTGCAGGAAAACTCCTGCCAAACTGTGCTGTGTCTGTAGTCAGCTCACAGTGGCTGCTGTCTGGAGCAGAGTGATGGGAGAGAAAATTTGGGGAGTGTTAGGTAGAGGTTGTGCCACCTGAAATGAGGTTTGGCCCTAAATGCAACCTAAATCATTACTAAGGTTATGGAGCTGGGCCGAATATTAGTTTGAAAATATGAAAGTTTTAAAATATATTCTCTACTCTTTCTTTTTAATAATACAGGTATTATTTTCTAATAGGTACTGTGTATCTAGGTATGCTTGTGCATGATTCATGCTATCGTTTTAATTAGAAGTGCCTGATCTTTCAATTTCTACATCAATCACATGTTTGCATCCAGTCATCAATCCAATTGCAGCTGAATAAGCAGTCTAGAAAATAGCAATTTACATATCATAAAATATATAAAGATTATTTCAATTTTGGATTTGGTATTAATTTGCTGATTGTCTGCTTTCACACTCTAATCAATCAGCACGTTACTATAATCACTTTTTTTTTTTTATTTTTTTTTTTTAAATAATATTAATTTTAAAATTTCATTAGTATTCATTAATTGTTCTTCAAAGTGAAGTTACAGCCTGGGACTGCAATGCTGATTAAGGGTTATCCTCATTATCCTTGTTATGAGAAAAACTGCTGAATTTAAGTATATACAGCAGATGCTTCACTTGCACAGGTTTGCACTTTCTGCAAGTACACAAATGAGATACAATTTCTTACACAATCCTCTTACTAGACATATAAATAGGATTCTTTATAACACACTGGGGCAAATCTGTTAACATGAAGTTTACAAGCAGCCAAAACTGTTTTATTAATGTATAATGTATTAATTCTTACAGTATAAAGCATTTAAATGTTGTAGGTTATTAATTATGTGCAGTGTGCAGTTTAGTACATACTTGCTAACTCTCTCGGAATGTCCGGGAGACTCTTAAAATTCGGATAGGTCTCCCGGACTCCCGGGAGAGCAGACAAGTATCCCGCATACTGCAATTTACTAACCAGAATGACGAGATTCGCGGTGAATCGCGTCATTTTGGCCCCTCCCTCCGTGACAAAATGACATTTTTGTTGCGGGGCTGGGATCAAAATGATGTGATTGACCGCACCCCGTCCCCGCCCGCCCTCCAACCACGTCCCATGCCTGGGATCTCCCGGAATTCACTGTTCAAAGGTTGGCAAGTATATTTTAGTAACTTTTTGTATTATTGTATGTTACACTAGTTCCGTGCCTGCTCTCTTATTTCAGTGCTCTACAACATTAGCATATCTGCAGGCTTACATCAAGAGCAACCAGCGTAGCTTAGAGGAAGCGTAGAGATGGGTTTTCACAGTGTTAGTAGTAAAGGCACATGTCGCATTACCCTATTTCTACACTGTCATGTAATGAATTGTTATATACCCAAGAGAGAATAGTGTCTGAACAGTGTTATTAATAAATGCGAAAATCACATTTGCCATATAAAATATAATTAAATAGAAACACAAATACAAATTCAATTCAATTAAGTAAATTTAAATTAAATCCAAACATCTGTTATTTCCTCCTTTAAAAATGCTTTCCTGGGGCACTCCAAATGAAAATATTAATTAAGTATTGCGACTAAACCACTGCAACTTCATATAATATAGCAGCCACATTAAAGAATTAAGTACTATCACCTGCAGAGGTGCAAACGTCCAATCAGAAGCAGTTAGCTAGTGCCAATCATCATCATCATCATTGTAGCTAGTTGCACCAGCCCTCCAGCACCCTCACCATACCTCCTAAAAGTTGCAAATGCTTTTACAGGTCTACCTCAGTCACAATTACGTGAGCACACTTACTGTACTCAGCTTACTCCTGACCACCCTTTGCCTTCCATATTCCATACCTTGAGTCACAAGAATAGTAACCCATGCGTCTGCATTTTTTGTTGCGCATGCGCATGAATTTAGGCTAATAGAACAGACATAGGTCCCACTCTGCATGAGCCTCTTAGTCGTAACCTAGGGAGCTGCATTTTTGTACATATACGGGCAAGAAGAATGAGTGGGGACCGGGATACACTTTAATTTTATTGGGTTTTGGTCATATGGTTGTAGCTGACGTGTTGTTACTGACTCAGTATGTAAATTGTACTGTGATTGGTATGGGGTGCCTTTTATTTATTAGGTTACAACTGAATTTAAGAAATTTGTAATAATTTAATGTTCAAATGAATTGATTCACTCATTTCTAGCCATATCGTCATCATCATCATCATCATTTATTTATATAGCGCCAGCAAATTCCGTAGCACTTTACAATTGGGGACAAACAGAGTAATAAAGAAACAAAGAGCTGAGAAGGCCCCGCTCGCAAGCTTACAATCTATAGACATTGTTCCTTCTAAACTGAGTTATCTGAATATGACTATTACTAAAAATTAAGTGTATTATTTTTATTAAATAACTTGCATACAAAGTTACGTACTTGTAAAACGTGATATTGAAATATGATAACTAGTGACTGGTTAGTAGCACAAAATAATTTTGGCAAATGAAGGATCTTGGGAACCACATTAACTGACATTGGTTTGGAGATTGCAACTTACGGTTTAAAAAAGTATTTTCTTCATTCTTGAATTGGTTGTGTCATCGGTATGTTTTTTAAATTTGATATTTCACAGCAGAACTGAAAATATCGCAAAGCATAAGAAATTATTGGCCTAGATGTATGCAGATTAATGACCTAAATGTATGCTAGTAAATGTATTTAAAAGCAATTTGAACATGTACAGAATCCTTTTGGGAATTCTTAAAAAATGAATTGTCAGGATAGAACAAGAGTGGTCTCATTTTTACAATCCCATGGGACCTTCATTAGAGAGAGAAAAAATACCATTTTAAATCTGCTTTAAAAAAAATTATTCATGAGAGGATCATGGAAAAATAACATTAATATAATGCTGTAGCATAAAGTCACAATTGTTATCTGCCTTTTATTCAAATTTATTTTAATAATATTATATACAACAAGGGACAATCATTCCTGACATCTTAGATATACTGAGCTATTTCCATCCACAATATCTTACTTGTTCTGTAAGTGAAAAGTAAAATATGTGATATGAGATGATGTATGTATTTCGTTACCTATTGTCAAACTCTTTCTGGTCATGAATTCAGTTGTGACTGCTCATGTTTTTAATCACAAAATAGTAGATTCAATTGTTATTTGTCAAAAGTTTAATGTTTAGTTTTGGTAGAATAATATGTACAAAATTGATACGTTAATTAGGGTACGTTATTCAGAATATATATATATATATATATATATATATATATATATATATATATATTAGAGCTGAATAATTAAGGGTTCTCCAATGTTTGCAATGTTCATACATTATCATGTATCCTTTACCCATGACATTTGTGACTCAATCCACAATGATGACTCTAGGCCCTGACTCCTCTGTGTGGTTCACTTCAAAGAGCAGCACATAGGGTTGTGTATTATATGCACCAAAGTATACAAACCTGCCCAAAGATTTGTACAGAACATGCTGATTAGCCGTTCAGTACACAGCTTGTCTACCTCCTTCTATAAGTGAAAGTGGTGATGAATGTGAAGGAGCAGGGGTTTAAGACATTTTTAATAATTTAATATTCAGATGAAGTGATTCACTCATTCTACCTATAGACACTGTAGTTTTAAACTGCATTAGATTTTAACTGGATATCAGTGTTGTTTGACGCATAGATGTTAGTGTAGGACTTCCAAGCATGAGGACCTGTGATGTTGGGTTCCAAGCTTCAATGCTTTTATTGTAGTCATTTGAGGACTTTATATTAGTATGCTGTTCTTTCTGGGTTTAGTTTCTGATTAACCAAGCGGGGGCTTATTTCTCTCTGTTTTGTCTCAAAATATTGCCAAAAATGGTCTTAGCTGGTTTCTATCCAACTTATTTAAGTGCATTTTGATGCAGTTTATAAACCAGTTGTTTTTTGCAAGTCAGCCTCCATACCTGAGATTTAAGAGAATTAGATTTTAATGCTCTTAAACGTGGATGAAAGCTGGCCATAGCCATGAGCGTAACTACCAGGGTAGTAGGGGGTAGCAACTGTGGGCCGTGCATCCCTCTGCCATCACCTCTGAACACAGAGCTCAGAGGAGAACAGCAGGGTGTCCTCAGTCTCTGCTGTGTGACCTCCAACACTGTCATGTGATACCCCAGAATGCTGTGATCATTAGCTGGCATTCTATGGCTCCAAAATAACATTCTGCTCAGAGGGAAGCTTAGCTGCACATGTGCCTGGTCCAATTTGCACTCAGAAAAGAGCCCGGAAGGCTGTAGCTGCACTGCTGAAACCTCCCCCAACTTTTGCTCATACTTGCCAACTCTCCCTGAATGTCAGAGAGACTCCCTGAAATAGGGGTGATCTCCCTCATTCCCTGAAAAGTCTGTCATTCTCCCTGATGCTGAGGCAGTACAAGACGTGGTTGACACAGTTCAGAAATTGTGTCCTATGTCCATGTATTGATGCCTATGGAGGTGGCCATTTTCATGGAGACCAAGATTTAATCAAAGACTGACATTTAAGACAACGTGACTTCAGTAATAGAGACAGAAATGTAAAAGACACTTCAGTCTCTAGAGATTCATTAGCTGCTTTTCTTTAACGCATAGTTGCCTACTCTCCCGGAATGTCTGGGAGACTCCAACATTTCTGGGAAACCACCCAGGAGAGCAGGGAAACCTTCTGGTTCTCGCCTCTGCAATAGATCAGTGGCGGGGGGTGAGGGAGGGAGGCTTAATGATGCAAATATTGCTTCATCTTAGCCAAAATGATGCTATTTCTGAAGACGCGCCCCACACGCCCACCTCCCCTTGGATCTCCCTGAAGCCAACGAGGAAAGTTGGCAAGTATGCTTTTGCTATGGGGCTCAGTGGTAAGTGACACCCCTAGCTGGGATGGTAAATGAGAACAGCAGAGAAAACAGTGTGTCTCTCCATAGAGACTTGGGGACCCCTCCAGAATTTTAGGAATGGGCCTCTACCTATTCCCTTGCCATTTCTACCTATGTCCCTTGCCATAGGCATTATTATGTAATAATAATTTTGCACTAGGCACATAAAACAGAAAGGGCAAATTCAAATTAAAAGCATAGACCCGGTAAACATACATGCCTGTCAAATGCGTGGTGTCAAAGTGCTTTTTATGGGCACAAACCAGCTGTGGCTAGCAAGCATGCTGAGGCTTGTAGTTCTACAACACCTGGAGAGTAACCAGTTTCTTACATCTGATAGAGAGATTTATGATAGAAGTTGTAAAATTTATTGGACCTAAACTTTTTTATACAGTAAAATACAGTATGGACTTTTAAACATGAATGGCAGCATGACACTTTGCTAATACATCTATTAAAATATTTATACTTCAATTCCTTTAGCACTGCTGTTGTCTGTGTTATAATAAACATATTTAGAATGAGAGAGCACAAATTCTATTGTCTCTGTGTCACTAGACAAAGCTCTCTCCTGTGTGATTTGCATCGGCAGTGGAGGTTGTGTTATGTATCCTGCAGGCAATTGTCACCAGGTGCAGTCACACTCATTACACACTCACTACATGTGTACAATCAGCTATAAGTAATCAGCGTGAGCTTACATTTAAATTTGCAAAGTTGATTCCTGTTCTGCTAAACATTCTGTTTGTTGATTTTACCTCGGGTGTTTGACATGAAATTTTTGTTGTTTTTTTTTTTTCAAGTGAAGGATGAGTTGTTTAGATTTTATATTCACTAATATAGTTATGGCCAATTTTGGCACAGTGTTGGCAAAATTTGCAAATTACATTCATTAATATAATGATTAGTTTATAAAGATGAAAGTTTTGCGTTTGGTTGTCACCTGTTTTCTTTTTAGGCTCACATAACCAGAAATGAAAGAGTTAAAAAGGTAGTCTAATGAGGAATCCAACCTGAAAGATAGCCTTCAATATCTAATGATTATTCCTTAGCAAGTTACACTTTTAATGTTATTATTTCCAGGTTGATCAGCCTTAGAGGGAACGGTGGTAATCGTTTTTTCGATTACCACTATTCCGACATGGAGAAGCCCTACAAAGAAAATCCAAAATTATGAAAAACCTATTGGAAAATAAACAGACTTACCTTCAACCCGACGCTGGACATCTCCGATGAAAGCACCATGCTGACAGCAAGTGATTCCGATTGAGCAAGAAATTTAAAGCGGCAATGTGGATACTCCCAAGGTTAAGTGTTTAAACACTTAAACCGACATTGCCGCTTTAAATTTCTATTGACAGAGGTCGCGATGACGTCAGCCTGCAGTACTGAACACTTGTTCAATCGGAATCAATTGCTGTCCATGTCAGAATAGTGGTAATAGGTAAAGCATACCCAACCCAGAGGGAACAGTGTGTGACAGTTTCAGAAAACTAGTTAGTGATTCCCACTAACTATACATCTGAGAATAGAGGCTATATAATGTCCATCAGGTACAGAGGGGATTACATACATGCCAACTCTCCCGCAATCCCAGGAAAGCTGGCAATACTCCCGCATCTGCCCACTTCAGAGCTGGCATGGAGGAGTGTATGGGCGTGTATGTAAAAAGACCCAAAACAGGCATTACGTCACTGGGGTGGGGCCAAAATTATGCGATCTGCAAAGTCACGCCCCCTTCCATCCTCCTCCCTCACCCCTCTTCAGTGATCTCAGGCAAAAGTAGACAAGTATGGATTTGCAAGGTCTGATTTTCAGAAGGTTGAGATCATTTGGTGAATACAAGTGTGTATCTGAGTGGTAAACCTTTTTTTTTTTTTCAGTAGCAATATCTTAATTTCAAGATAATTCAAACAAGAACATACCCAGCATGCAAATATATAAACAGAATCCAAAGTACACTAAGGGCTAGATTTACTAAGCTGCGGGTTTGAAAAAGTGGGGATGTTGCCTATAGCAACCAATCAGATTCTAGCTTTCATTTATTTAGTACCGTCTAGAAAATGACAGCTAGAATCTGATTGGTTGCCATAGGCAACATCCCCACTTTTTCAAACCCGCAGCTTAGTAAATTTAGCCCTAAGTGTTCTAAAGAACACTTTAAACAGGATGTACAAGTTTGTATTATTTCTATGGTATCTTAATTTAAAGAAAATATAAAATGGTATGAAGGAAACAGTGTTGAGGGTGGGAACATAAAAATTAAAATGTGGAACGAAATCTTAAGGCATGTAGTGGAGGGTTTGACTCGTAATCTGAAATAGTACAATATACAGAAAACTTAGTGTATGGGGCCAATTCAATTTGGCCGCTTTATTCCTAGAATAACGCGGCCTGCACATTATTACCGTTAGTGCGGTAAAAGTGCACAGTTTTACCGTTAGTACAGTAATTTTACAGGACTTACTTTCCACTCATTTAGTTCCTGGCTAGCAGGCGGCAAATTGTACTTGAATGATATTACACAATCATTTCCCTCTCTTTGCTGCCATACAAACCACACAAATCAGAAATCTTAATAGCAAAGTCAAGTCCCATCTCACTCTAACAGACCTTGTATCACTTTTGCAACGCTCGGCCTCTGACAAGCATCTACAAAACGACTGCTTTCTACTCAGAGCTGATAATTTCAGGTCCAATTCCTAGAGACCCACATGAGCTGGTATCGAGGACAGATGTAGATGGGAGACTAGAAGATAAGTGGATGGAGATCAGAGAGAACACTGCCTCCAGCTCAATCTGCATAAGGATCAAAGAAAATGTATACAAGCTCTTGTGCAGATGGTAATATGCCCCAAAGAGACTCCAGAAAATACACCAATATGCCTCCAATAGGTGTTGGAGAGGTTGCTCATCAGAGCGCTCATTACCAAAACTGTCTGGTCTCTGGCTTGATATAACACAGCTCATGCTCTTAATCCTCCAGATAGATATTCCTCTCATCCCCAAGTTCTTTCTTCTCCTACTAGGTGCCAGTACTGCAAATCATCAACACAATAAGCTCACAAGGCATACGTAATCAGCTACCACCAGCCAACTAACGGCTGACTGGAAGAAACCCATTGCTCCCTAAATCAAGACCATCATTAACATGGTCTGGCATGCCAACCAGAGGGAATTCATGACCAGTAGAACCAAAAACTCTAATAACTCCCTTACCAAATCCTAGGACTCATGGTCATTTTTCTTTTAGTGTATGTCTCTGATCTCATAATCCCCAGGGACTATAGCCTGTTCAGTACTACTCTAATAGCAACTCTAAAAAGACCATCCAAATATCGAATCTTCTTTTCATGTTCTACCCTCCTGGCTCATAACCATCCCCATCTACCCCTTCTTACTTTAAGGATGGTCTGCCACGCCTTCACCTACATAACTCCCTTCACTACTTTCCAACCACAAGACAAATGGTCAAGTAGTTCTGTTTATGTTAGATTATTGCCATTGTTTGATTACTCTTTATTAAATATTTCAAACAACTTGCCTGACATGTTTACTCAATGTATTCTTCTCATCTTCATTAAATAAAGTTTCTTTAAAAAAAAGAGGAATTCCAGACCACATGGAGCATTGAGATGTCAAAACCATCTAAACCAGAAAACTTTTTTACCTTTTACCCCCAAATATATTTACATACGCCGACGTTACCCCCTTGATTTGAAAGGAAGGAAATCATATATTATTAATTATTGGAATTAAAAATTTTATTGAATCTATTTAAAATTTCTTTGAAAGCTTCAACTTCAAAACTTCAGGTTTTGGAGAAATGATGTTGCTTCATTTTTGATACGAGAGCATCAATATTGGGGCATTTTGATGTCAGAGCAATTTGGATACAGTCTTCAGCATCCAATCAATTTCTCTGCTTTGTTTTTATGTTCGTTAGAGTGGAAAATCCTTGTTCGCAAAGGTAGGTTGTTGCAAAAGGCAGCAAATATTTGACTGCCTCCTCATTTGCAATTTTGAATGCCTTTGCAGCTGTTGACATCCAGAAATATGACATATCTGCTTTGTTTTCAAATGCAATACATGCTTCATTATTGCATCGAAGCTCAAGAAGTGCCTCTGCCAATCCTTGAGGCTCTCTTCACATTTAAAGGGGTCTACAATCCAACTACAGCATGTGAATCTGCAGCATTACCCCCAGGAATTAAATTTTTACCCAATTTGGGGTAATTTACCCCTGTTCCCTGACCACTGATCTAAACAAACAAGAAAATGTGTTGCACGTTGGCATAAAAAAATGCTCAAAGTAGGCAAAACAGTGCTAAATCCTGCTAAATCTGCATCCTGTGTTCCCATCACCAGTGACTCATTTTCTTCAGTGTTCATAATTTTTATTGTTAGAGAAAGATTATTTTGCCCTACCGAGGCCTCTTCTATACCCAATAAATCTAGTCTACATTAAGAAATAAATGCACCATGACTTGGTCAGATAAGGAATGTTAAAATGCTGAGCTTGAGGGAGAGGCTTTTATGTTCGCTGGTTTAAACTGTTAGATTTTTTTAATATTTCCTAACGGTGAAATATCAGACATGAATAATGAATTACGCTTAAATTTAAGCAATTAATCCATAGAGAGTGATCCACTAGGGGTGATTTTAAATGCTAAAACTATTTTAGCCAGTTAACTTGAAAATGTACATGCACTGTCTGACGTCCAAGATCTCCGCTGAGCATGGTTTAACTGATTCTGCAATTCCAATGATTAATATATAGTGTGAAAGAAAGAACAAAGCACAATTTAAGGGGACCTATCATTGCTGAAATCTAACAAAGGAAAATGCATCTTATGATTTATGATTCTAACTCAAGCTTTTCTCTGTTTCATGGGAAATTATATTACAAGATTCAAACTTGCAGTTGAGAATCAGACAAACTCTAGAGTAAGTCTCATTACATAAAGTGATGCTGAGTCACACATAGTTTTTCAATGGAACAATGACTTTCGGGTCTATTTTATTAAACATGGAATAGCCCTATCTCCGGAAAAAATTGGAGTTTGTGCTTGAGATACAGCTTCTCCCTACCTATCAATGGCTAAAGCCACTCAATCACCGAGCATGGTGAAGCCTATTTACCAGGACCTCTAGGTACCGCAGCAATCCTCCTTTTCGCTATCGCCATCTGAGAATGATGATAGATGAAGATAATAAAATGAACAAATGCTTTATTATTCAAATAAAGCATTTTTGCAAATTCAAATATTATAAATGAATCATTTTTAATGTTTTATATATTTTGATAATGTTCTTCTATTTTTTAATACTAAGTTTAACTGGAAGCCCATGCTATCTGGGTCAAGTCATGAGCATATCCCCAAAATGCCAGCCAGAATTGCCAGCCATCAAAATGTTCTTAGCCATTTGCTGTGATAATTAATTCTCTATTGCTGCAATAAGCGACGACGGAAAACCTGTGAATAAGGGCCTAACACAGAAATGTAAGTTCTAAATGGCCAAGATTATTACGTTTACATTGTATTTGTGGTAAAGGCAATTCTGTTAATAATACAAAAAGTATGGACAAAGCAAAAAATGTATGAAAGTAAATGTTGTTGAGTGTTTCTTAAATCAGTGGTTTAGATGCATTTTTGGGTGCATCACAATTGGCCTTTGAACCCGCAAAGGGTCACACATTACCATCATCATCATCATCATCATAATTTATTTATATAGCGCCAACATATTCCATAGCGCTTTACAATTTGGGACAAACATAGTAAACTAATAAACAAACTGGGTAAAACAGACAAAGAGGTGAGAAGGCCCTGCTTGCAAGCTTGCAATATATGGGACAATGGATTTTGACACAGGAGGCTAAGACTAAGTCTACATTTTGCATTTCGGCCCAGCTAGGCTGCAAAGGTAAAAGTGACTCATAAGCTAAATGATCCCGTCACACAACAATGTTGGTCAGGGGGTAGTTGTCTTGTGTGAAATTGTGTAACGGGTGATAGGGTAAGGTAGTGAGGTTAAGAGAGTGGTTGAGGAATATTATAAGCTAGTCTGAAGAGGTGGGTTTTCAGAGAACGCTTGAAAGTTTGTAGACCAAAGGAGAGTCTTATTGTGTGAGGGAGAGAATTCCATAGAGTTGGTGCAGCCCGAAAAAAGTCCTGTAACCGGGAATGGGAGGATGTAATGAGGGTGGATGAGAAACGAAAATCTTGTGCAGAACGGAGTTGCCGAGTTGGGAGATATTTTGAGACAAGAGGGGAGATGTATGTTGGTGCAGCTTTGTTGATGGCCTTGTAGGTTAGTAAAAGTATTTTATATTGGATTCGGTAGAAAACAGGCAGCCAGTGTAGAGACATACAGAGTGATTCAACAGAGGAATAACGATTTGCAAGGAAAATCAATCTTGCTGCAGTGTGCAAAATAGATTGTAGGGGTTTGAGTCTGTTTTTGGGGAAGACCAGTAAGGAGGGAATTGCAGTAGTCAATGCGGGAGATAAGTGCATGAATTAATGTTTTTGCAGTATCTTGCATGAGATATGTACGAATTCTGTAAATGTATTTTAGATGTATGTAACATGATTTAGATATAGAGTCAATGTGGGGAACAAAGGATAGGTGTGAGTCAAGGATGACACCTAGGCAGCGAGCTTGAGAAGAAGCAGCAGATCACATGACACAGGGTGGCACGGTGGCACAGTGGTTAGCACTGCTGCCTTACCGGTCTGTCCACCATCTGCGTGGTGTTTGTGTGTTCTAACCATGTTTGTTAAGTAAAGATCTGTCTATGATTCATAAAGGAAGTAGAAAATGACGATGATTAAATATTCCTATTAACAACAAACTGGCGTCACATTTTTGTCATCACATTCTATTCTGTTCTATTTTCTTTTTATGTCTATATTATAAACAGTGAATACATGTTTATTATTTTTTTCATAGACACACAATGGCAGCATATGGTAATATATTATATTATCTTACCATTTTATACCAGTCAGGAAATATGCATCATCAGGATATAGCAATTCTGCTTGCGTGAGTGTAACTAATGTAAATTCTAAGCTCTTTCAAGAGTAGTAAATCATCCTGGTTATTTCATAAAGAAACACTATAGCATCTTTATTGTATTTTAAATTCACACATAGCCAAAAGCATTTGTGCTCATGCTTTGTACAGGCATTGAAGACTGGAATTCATCTACAGAAAAAAACAACTCATTGAAACACTACAGGGCATTTTTAATAACATTTTTATTTTATCATCTCACCCAGGTGGCTTAAACCAGTTTTTAATGTAAAAATAATAATAATCCAAAAAAGGCGAAGTGCATTATAGAAGTGTAATTTAAGCTAAAATCAATTTATTGTTTCATATTTTAAGCTAATGAACAATGAAGTAAATTTAAAACATCCTGCTTTAAATTAAAATGTGTTTTATTATGTATCTATAAGAAATTGTATCAAATTTATCCAAGGAACCTGTGGCTTAAAAATTAATTTATGGATAATGAATGTGCCTTCTATAACCCAAGAATAATGTATTGTACAATGGTTTCAACATCCTATAGCTGTAAAGAGAAATAAAGAAAATGATTTTTTTTTTTTAGTAATTTAGCATTGGTATTGGTTAATTTGCTTCTTTTTGTAATCATATTTCACAATTGTTATTTTTAAAATATATTTACAGCATTGCTGTAGAGATACTGGTGGGGGACAGCAGAGGTGGAACCAGCGAGATGTTGGCCCCCAGGGAGGTGGGATGGAAGGAACCTGCCACACCAATGGTACTTCTGCCACTGGGAGGGGGGGAGGGGATTGATAACTAACAAATAGTTTTGACATAAGAAAACTATGCATGTCATCAGCCAGGACGGCAGCACAACTAGCATGTAGGCATTAAAGGTGGAAAAACATATTTTAGAGCAGATTCTTGGAATTTGATCCCATTTTAAAGTTAAAGCCACTGGGTGCCACGTAAGTAACAGAAGTAACTACTCAAGCAATGGAGGTGCACGTATGCATAGCACTAGATATCTAATAGATAGATGATACAATACCCTAAGTCTTTTCAATGTTCAGTCAAACTGTCTTTATAGAGTTTCATATACTGAGTATAATTCCCTTCCCTACTCTGATGAACCCCAAACAAGGTGAGACAGTGTGCCTGCATATTGGGATCTAATCTCAGCATTTGCTTGTGTTATGCTATGAATACATTGACTCAAAAGGCTATGTAAAGAAATTGCTCCAACAAGGTAGGTCCGTATTTACAGTTTGGAGAGTAGATCTATTCAGATGAGGAGGCTTATGTTGGTTGGATATGATCCTGAACATTTTCATTTTACATCTCAAAATGTAATTTGCACTTTGTGTATCATTAATTTCCACAATCCGTTTTACTCCTTCAGGTTGGAATGTCCAGTTTATTTGAAAACATTTACTCCACCTGGATTCAGTTATATGGGATATTTTTAATGGGACATACAGTATATACATATGTGTTCCATATGTGTCCAAATTTGCTTGGTTGATGTGAAATAAGTATAACAAATAGACTGTACAAGTCAATGTAGTACATAGTACATTCCCTAAAATTCACCTAAGCAAGCTTGATACTCTTACAAATCAATCTGTCACTTTCGTTTGCTGTGTAACTACAAAACATACTATTGTGATACACTATCAGGTCTAGGAAGGCTGTCCCTGGAGTATAGATGTAGAGTTATTTGTCCTTCAAATACTTTCTGGATGCACAGGATGCACATTTACCTGACCAGACTTGTTATCATTGCATCTAACAGCGCTTACCACCAAGGGTGCAACAACAGCAGCAGTTTAAGCCCATGAAGCTGTTAAGATCCAGGCACCTAAGACTAACAGTTTATGGGAGCTTTGCACACCCATGTATGTGAGATTATACAAATATGCACTATTATAATGTGTTTTCTTTCACATGTCATACGTGCTAAATTCCTGATAAGCAAGGACTACTTAAATCTGTGAATGCTGTCAGCAACATTCACAGAATGGATTTGTGTTCATGTGTCAGAAGCATAGAGCTGCCTGCTAAGTGCTAGACAAACAGGGTATAAGTAGAGTCGCTCAGGTCAATAACCACAGCTGTCACAGTGCAGTGTTGTGTGTGTGGGGTGAATAGAGAATGGGGCTCCTTCAAAATGTTTCTATGGGGTACATTTATTCCCATTTATGTCTTTGCTTACCACCTAAGATCTATCTCCAGAATCCTACTAATAGTTCCTAAATTCAGTAAGGAATCTGGATTATCTACATTCTCCTACCAGGCTCACCATTTTAAAACTTCTGTTATTCAGCTCTATAAACATGACAAGAAATAAGCCTCCGCTCAGTATATCCCATGTTACCATATATGCATACAAAAAAAGAAGACGGTTATTGTTAGCGCTTGTCCTTAACACTGCGTACCTGTGTGTATCTAGCAAAACAAAAACATGAGGTATTAGGTCATATCCTGATCAAAACATTTAAGCCTGCAACCCAGCGTCAAGGGCACCTTATTGTGTGCAGGTCCTGCATTGACCTATACGACCTATACGTATGCTTCAGACACCATTAAAAATGCAGTTAAAATCAAAACAACTTCTTCATCAAATGAGTCACAATAGTCATTGCACACGAAGTGTTCCTTACACAATACCGGATTGTCAAGTAAGATGTATATACAGGACTGAGTCTATAATCACACAACCTGAGGCATCTGTCTCTGGGACAAGTTTTGAGGAGCCACAAAGTGATTGGTATTTACTTTGTTGGCAGATCTAATAACGCTTATAGATTACTTGTCTTTTACAGTAAACAACTCATAAACATATGTTTATGGTAATTTGTATGTAGGATGATGAGCTCCATTTCAGTTTTCGCTTCAGGCAACCGAATGCAGATTTAGTAGTGTAAACCAGTAAGACATCTCTGTATAAAATTAAAATGTATAATGAAGTTATATATCCATACTAAGCAGACAGATTATTATTTTCCTTATTTATATAGCCCTGACATACTCCACAATGCTGTACAATTAGGGAGAATTACTGAACATACCATGAATTCATGAATTACAATTCAGCAATATATAACAAAATCAGAGGGGACCACAAAAGGACCCTGTTCACAATTTAGGAGATGCTAAGAATAAACCACAAGAAAGTACTTCTGGGTATAAAGCCAGAATATGGGACTGCAGTAATATTTATCCCATTTTGAAAGATAAATGAACTATTAAATATATAAAAATATTAAATATAAATATATAGCGCCTTAAAAACAGGATCAGTTTATTTTGCTTGCATTTATTTTCTTTTGTTTTATGACACTTTAGTGTTATTGAGAGTTTGCATGTGTATTGATCTACTTAGTTACTTACCAGATTGCAGAGTAGGAGTGACACATCTGTTTGTTGTTTTTCTTAAGTAAAATTATAAATAGCTTTTGGATAAATAAACCAATGAGTTACGGAATCATGAGAGTTAATTCTTGCAATGTGGCTTAAATTACTTGTTGCTTTATAGTTGGTTTTCAAAGCAAACGTTTTAATAAATAAACATATTTAATACATATATAATATTTATTATAGTACTAATGCCAATAATAAGTGTTATGGCGGTTACGCCAGGAAAGGGTTTAAATCCCAGAGCGACTGAGACAGCCTTCATACCTATTCCACATAGGAAATTCTGCATGTGCACCATATCAATTATAATTATTTGGTGTTCATATTTTACATAGGTTGGGCCACTATGGTTGACATTTACTAACCAGCATTTTTTTGGGATGGTTCTCAAACCACACATTGTCGGCTGCTTTTTCTATCCAGTGGTTTGGAGGGTGAATACTCAAGACGGCGGCGATATGTGGAGGACTGAAAAGTCCCAAACCGGAGCGGTACAGGCAAGAAAAACTACTGGGGAACAACCAGAAAAAAAGTTTTGTTTGAAGTTTTTGACCATCCTGAAAATAAGAAAAGGTGCAATACAGTTATTGATTATTATTATTAAGGCAGCAAAATAATTAATAATGATCTTATGGGGGCAAAATTATTATTATGAATATAATGTGGGGGCCAAATTAAACTATGATAATGTTAAGAGGGCAATATTATTTTAACCTTATAATTAATATTTGGCAATGATAAGTTATTAATGACGGGACAGAATTGTTTATTTAATGTTTTCGCCATTTGTAGTGCATACTTGTGGCAGCATGCATTGCGCCCACATAAGTATTTTTACGCTTTTTGTGCTGCAGGTCAATATTAAGAAACATTTTTTTTGTTATTAGTATGAGCTATGAAAGGGCAGCCTGTAGGCTATCAGAGGTGGCTATGGGAATTCATTCTTTAGCCTTTGATTTTGAAAGAGCATTGGTTGTAGATACTGTTTGAGTTATGTGAGAAATGGATTGCAGGTTACGGCCAGAGCTATTTGTTCGGGTTTATTTTTAGCAGCGGCTACTAGTTGTCCTTCAGTTACTATATTTCATGTTTAGCTGAGAATAACTGTTGTGTTTCCCCAACTTTTCAAATAACATTTACTTTCCTTTTGCCTTCTATTAAGCACCCAGTAAAATACATATATATGGGTGTATTATATTATTTTGTAGGCAGAGATCTTGCTAAATCTGAATATTTGTATTGATAAATA
Source organism: Mixophyes fleayi (assembly GCF_038048845.1). Lineage (NCBI taxonomy): Eukaryota > Metazoa > Chordata > Amphibia > Anura > Limnodynastidae > Mixophyes > Mixophyes fleayi. The sequence continues at coordinate 316,121,275 of NC_134404.1, forward strand.
CAAGACGCATCTTTCATGTAGTTATTGTCTTCTAAGTAAAGAAGTAAAACTGGCAATAACGTTAATAAGAGGTGTATCAATGTGAGCGACTTTGTGTTATTTCCCATAAAAAAATATTACTAAACAGTAGAAAATAAATAGCATAACATCAGCAATTAGGTAAAGAGATATTGTAAACAGCAGATACAGTTATAAAATCTATAGTGCTAATATAACAGAGCGATTACATAGAATTCCGTACAACAATTACACAGACGCAGTCATTGTAAAAGAATACAATATAAGTACAGTCTTAAGAACGATGTTACTGGTTAAAGAGAAATATAAAGTCTTTATTAATTGAGACCAGTTAATACTAAGTTAAGTACTTTAGTGTTAGTCTATTTAAGCACATACTGTTACACTTTGGTAATTGTAGCGACCAGAATTTGTTAATGTTTATTATAAGTCATGTAATAACAGTTGGATACAGAGATATGATATAGTTATGTGCCCTAACAGATGTTAGCACAAGAATAATAGTGAGCACTCGTTAGTGATATCACTTAACACTGGATAAAAGTGTATGCACCACCAAATTTGAAGCAACAATATTAGAAGAATATTTAGGACACCAAACAAAAGTAATTTTTACTAGTCAATGTTTACTCAGTTCTTAGCCCTGAGGCAATATCAGAAATTGGACTAGTACCCCGGTGACTGCGTTGGCCAAGTGAGATCTGCTCCTCCCCACTCCCCTTGATACTATTGATAAGTCATAACTGGGCAAGAAGAAGGGATGGGGGGGGCATTGGATGTAACCTCTCAGGCTATTTCAGGTCAAGGACCAGCCAAGGGGATCCCTTTGTCCTTGGTCAGTGGATCAGAGCAACAGATTTTCCAATCAAGCAGGAAGCAAACATTAAGATCAGCCTTAGACTTGGGACAGTGCTTGACCTACTTGTGCTTACATTTCACTCTTTGTTCTCACACCTGTTTTCAGTTTCACCTGAAACTCTATTCACCCCCCTTACTTGTACCTTTACATTTTTACTGCCAACTCCGCTGCTTTTCTCACTTTACTTTCCCATTCATTACCCCTCTCAACCCACCACCAGCTTCCTTATCCCCACGTCCGTTCTCCATACCTTGGTCGGTGCCTTGAGCGCAATGAGGGATATTTGTGACATGAATGTACTTATCAATAGAAATAAGATTTTTAGAATAAGAATATTATTAGAATAATAGAATAAGTTTTTCCCCTAAACATGGCACATGCTAATACGCTTAGCAAGGAGTGGGCAAGTACTACGTTCCCTACTTTTCAAAGATCTGTCAGTATTATTATTATTATTATTATTATTATTATTACAATAATAATAATAATAATAATAATAATAACCATATATAATTGATATGTATTCACTGGGTGAAGATATCAGCAACAGGGGGGATGGATAAAAGGGGACATTTTAAATTCCAGGGTTGGTGATTCTAGCCTCCCAGAGTTTATTAGCCCTGTACTAAAAAGTGTTGGGGATCTACCCAACCCCCTGCACTATGGGGACATAGACTTCAGGACTGGCAAAATTTCCATGCCAACAGTCCCAGTTTAATGGACAGTGTTTCTTCAAATTGTAACCAATAGTAATAAAATCTAAATATGGAAAAATGCTAAGGAAAAATACCACATCTACACACTAGTACTGACCGTTGATCAAATGATCATAGTCAGGATTCCCGGGAATTCCCTTCAGTTAAGAAGCAGCCAGTGTGGAAAATTGATTGTTATTGACTGCAGATTCAAGGGAATTCTGAGGAATCCTGGCTGTGATCTTCTAGCAATGGTCAAAGTGCTACAATTTGTGGTCTTTTGGGGCTTTTTCTTCATTTGGACTATGCCGGATGATGAAAAGATATTTTTTAAAATTGAAAAAAAGTGGTAAATGAGGCCTTCAGGAGTCTTTAATTCATTTAAATTTTCTTCTTTTTGGTGTTTTTGTTTTTTTTATCACTCTGTTGGTATAATGAAATACTTGGTACCCAATCTTGTTATTAGCCTGGCCCCACAGTCCAGGAGGCGTTGCAATGAGCCATTGTCAGCGTGGACTTTGTGCCTCTAAGTGGGATTTTTGTGCCCCCATCACACATATATGCCAGACTCCTGCTGACCACTGACGGGCTGGTTTTTAGTAAGTCATGGAGACCAACACTCGTGGTCTTTCTTTTACAGTGGAAACCAGACCAGGCTGTCTAATGCAGTGGCTGGTTGATGATTTAAGAAGAGGGAGATGCTGCCCATTTATTTATTTATTTATTTATTTATTTATTGTACATTAAAACAGTGCCAGTCCAGGCTTCACAGATTTCTAGGGTAAGTTTAGGGCCTGGACCCAGAATTTAAGAATTGGTAGACTCCATTCTCCCATTTAATCTCTTGTAGTGCCATTGGTTCAACAATATACTGGTGGATCATTAATTAACATGACATTACTTACTCAGGCTGTTCCATGTATGCAGTATCTCAGAGACCATTAGTTAAACTGTAGTCTTAAAGTTTTTAGGTTTTAATTAGATTAAGATTGTTCAACCAGTGCATATAAATTACGAATATAACATCAATATGTGATGTTCAGTATTAAAATACAACTCTAGCTTAAGATCTTTGAATGTAAATGAGAATGGAATGTTGAAGATTAGACTTAATGACACTGTATTCAATATAGTTGTTTGTTTTGAATGACTTCTGTTACATCACAAATTCCTTCACTGCAATCATTGTTCAAGAAAAACGTCAATGTTTTATGTGCTTGTACCATATTACAACAACAAGCACCCAACCGGCCATTTTTTGAATATTTTTTTTACTAGATGTATCCAGTTTGTGTAGCATTAATAGTAATAAAGATCATAGAATACCTAAAATATTTATCTGCATAAATTAGTACTATGAACAGTAGGTTTGCAAAATATTTTGCATTTCATTTCAGCCAAGCAAACGTGAAAGAAAACGATTCTCTGCAACAAATGAAACATGTTTTCGGCTTTAAGGATAACTTAGTAAATTGTTCTTTCAGTCTCTGAAACAAGCAGCTTAATTTTGTTTAATTGTTTTTTCTCTTCCCCACATTCAATACAAAATGCATGTTTATGTCACTTTTTAATTAGTCACCATCCTTGTTTTCATACAAATTTATTTTTACTGTACATACTCTAAAAAGGAAATGAGCAGCACAGAGAGTCAGCTGGGTTGCTATAGAACCTTCTGTTTCTTCCCATAGTTTTATAAACAATTGGTAGAGAATGCCATAAATTGTAATTATAACTATACAGCAGATAATAAGCATTTATTGAAAGGAGATTTAGTTTGCAAAATCATATGGGTGTACAATGTTTTTCTTTCATTTCTTTCTCTGTTTACCAACATTTCAGCCCTTGCTTTCTGCTATATTGACAAGTTGACATTAAATTTCTAAGTACAGTAGTGTTTAATCATAGCTACTTGTCCATTGATAGTGGTATAGGAAGCTAAGAATGGCTGTTGGAACCTTTTAGGCAGCTTACTCACTGGCATTAACAATCATACACTTACTAGCTTTTTCAACACTACTATAGGCATGTAAATGGATGTAGTGGCCTATTGGCTCTAGTGTCCCCATACCCACTTGCGCTTGCCATGAGGAGTAGCAGTGGCGGCATTTTTTGGGACACTGCATGTACTATTTACTTGCGTGCTCTTCATGACCTCCCCTTTCCTACTCCAAATGCCAAATGAGGTGCCACTAGCCTTTTCCTAAATCCGATGGGTAACCAGCCTTAGCTGGGGTTAAGGTCTAGTGTTAACCCCAATTACTGCACAGAACATAGCTTTAGAACAGGGTGCAGTATTTACTAAATCCTGAATATTTATTTAACATTTTTAATTTATTTTTTACAGCATATCAGGGGCAAACGCAGGATTTGAGGAGGGGGTTTCCACCCATGCCACCAGTGGGCGTGGCCAGCATGTGTAGGGGCATGGCTATAATTTTACACAGTCAGTAAGGCGCAACATTCCATTGGTCCATCAAAATGCATATGCATTGCTATGTCTAGTGTACATGACACTAAGAACTGAATAAAAAACAGTTATGATTACAATCAAAGATAAGCAAAGTGACACTGTGCAGTCATAGCAAATGTGGCCAAACATCATACGTGAGGCTTTGTACTGAGAGATTATTGTAGATTATTCTGGTTATACATACAACTAAATGCTTCTATGCTTAATAGCCTAGATGCTGCATACAAAGAATCATTCTTGAAACTCAACACATCTCAGCGTGCTCCTGTATGCTTTACAACATTGCTCTTTAACATAAATGTCATGTGATGTATCTTTTCCCATAGTAACAAACCCTGTTTACTTAGTATTCTTACGTAAAATCCTATATAAGATGCTTGTCTGTTTATCATTGCTGTATCAAACAAGCTGAATTCTTCTTGACATAGTCAAATGTTATACTGTACAGACATTAAAATCACTCATAGCTGGTCTATATTATACTTTTAGGTGATTTACTGTTTTGTATACTAATGTTAATGATATTCAGTGTTTGCTGCCTCATGGGAAAAAAAAATATGAAATGATGAAACAGGTTTTTGGCACAAGCACAAGCTGATTAGCAATTTACAGAGTTGTGTGGCTTGTTTCAACTGGTAATTATCTAACTAGAATAGTCAGACTATATCACAAATGCATATCTCCTATCCCAATTTAGGCAGGATAGGGTCATACTCGCAAACACACACAGGGTCAAGCACACAGACATGTCAACTGGCACATACACAGACAAGCACAGGATTCAACATACAGACATGTAAACTGTCACACACACACGCTCTTACCTTCTTCTGCCTGCTGCATCACACCCATACTGTCTGTGTAGGAGGAAGGGGCGGGGCCAGACTCAGGGAAGAGAGCAGTGCTCACATATCAGGGGAGGAGACTGGGAGATGATTGCATCTACAAGCAGTAGTGGCTGGTTTGGGAGAGGGGCCACTGTAAGCATACGCACACTAGGCAGGACAAGGGTATCTGGGGACTAAGAAACCTCCTCTGGGTGCGCGCCTGCATATTGTACTTTGCTCCCTATTATAGCATTATGCCTACCTCTTTATGTTATTGAATAAATGTAACAATTTTTTGCATACCTGATCTATTATCCTGTTCATGTATGCTTATGATACATATGTACTAGCTTTTGTTGACTTGTATTGCTCATATTACCATTGCTCACCAATCACATAGATCAACATTTCCAAGTTTACTTTTAAGAACATTGGTTGCAACCTGCAAAATCTAAGGAAACCAATCCTAAAAAAGTAATGGCAACTTACTAAAGCCTAAATAATAATAATAATAATAATAATAATAATACTTATATTTTGTGATATTATAAAGAAAAAGCTAAGGTAGCAAAGCCCTTTGAAAGAGAATTATAGAGATTGATTAAAATAAGCTTTCTCAGGTGCTATACAATAGTGTACACCCATTTCACAATTTCAAAGCACTAGTTATCCTAATATGATGTCTTTAAGGTTTGAAGTCAAATTATCAAGTTGAAAGAAGGAGAGTTTGCTGGAATAATTATTGTTCCATTATTTGAATTAAGCTTAATTTCAACAAAATAGCCCTAGTGATAGGGACAATTACAGCTTCCATTTTGCTGTATATAATATAATAATTGCATTACTACTACTATATTAGGACAGTATTTTATCATTATGGTGATTATTGTAAGACATAGTGTAAAAAGGGTATTTGTTTTATACTATAAGTACATGGTCAAGGTCAGAATGTAAAGATGAAGGACTTTTTCTGGAATAAATGGCGCAATCGAATGACCGCAAAAGTGTGTTGGATGCCCCAGATTTTGCTGTATTAATTCTGCCCTCTTGTTGTTTTTAGGGGTAATGGGATGGGATTAAGCATGAATGGCCCCATCAACATGTTGTGTTCAAGCTCTCATGCATGCTGTTTGATTCAATTCAGTGTTTTATCTCTCTGGCTCGTATATAGCCTTAGGCAGACACAGGTGATCATATATAAACTGGAAAAATAAGAAGATGCAGTAAATTTTTATTGGAACCCACCTTCAAGTTATACACATTAACAGGTCTACGCCAACAGTCAGCGATCTGAAGTGCATCCATGCAGATGTCTTGAGCAAACGCTTGCAGGCTTGCAGCACATCATTGCACCCTACTATCACTTTTGTACTCTTTAATATATATATATATATGCATGGATTCCACAAGTTGTCTTTTGGTATATGGCACCAACACGTGAGCAGCAGATCTTTTAAGTTCTGTAAGGTGCGTGGTAAGGGCCTCCGTGGCACTGACTTGCTTTTCCAGCACGCTCCACAGATCCTTGATCAGATTGAGATCTGTGGAATTTGGAGGCCAGGTGAACACATTGTACTGTTTGTCATGTACCTCAAACCATTCTTTAGCAATTTTCACAGTGTGTCAGGGCACATTATCCTGCTGAAAAAGGCCACTGCCGTCAGAGAATACAGTTGCCATGTGTTAGGAACCCCTCCAGCCGGCACAACACAACCCGGAGTCTACTCTGCCAGTCAGGTGTTCACTGGAGCCCCTGATGGTGGGGACAGACTGGGCTGCAGACTGACAGAGGGTCGTGAAGTGTGTACCGGCTGGGGAGAACCCAGGCATAAAGAGTCAGGTCCACGCAGAGGTCAAGGGCCGGCAGCAGGTATCAGTATCGATGAACAAGCTGAGGTCAGAGGTCACAGGCAAGGTAGCAGAACGGGTAAACAAGCCGAGGATCAGGGTCACAGGAAACACGAGCGAAGTCCAATACAAAGCCAGGAGTCATACACGGGAATTCAAACGTAGATATCAGGACACAGGAACAGGAAAAAAGCAGGTCAGCAGACTGGAGCATAGAAGCTATAACCGGCAATGAGGCAGCAGACCTCATTGCCTTAAATACCCAGCTGAACCAATCACAGGTTGAACACACTCCTGCAGGTTAATAGAGCAGTCACTAATAGAGCCAATCAGGGCTTGCCCCTGGCCTGCACAGTTGCAGGCTAATGCCTGTAACTGCCTCCTATAATCTGCCAATATTAATTAGCCCACAGGCTGTAGAACGCTGCGCCCGGCTTCCTCCTATTGCCGGGACGCAGCTCTGAAGCGTCTGCTGGTTGCCCCGGCAACGGCCGGGTTATGGCCGGAAATGACGTCCCGGTCGCCATGGCGACGGCCGGGGCGCGGGTGAGTGAGTCGCGGCGGCTGGGCACAGCTGCGGCTCGTAACAGTACCGCCCCTTGAGGAGGGGTCGAGGGACCCCGACATCCCGGTTTTCTAGGGAATTTTTTGAAGAACTCCTTCAGTGTCTTTGGGGCATGGAGTTGTCTCCGCGGAACCCAAGATCGCTCTTCCAATCCGCGATTCCTCCATTGTACAAGGAAATGCACCTGTCCTTGAACTTTTTTAGAATCAAGGACCTTTTGAATCACGAATTTTTGTGGCCCACTGGAACCTCTCCCAGGCACACTTGAAGACTGGGCTTGACCAGGATAAAGCACTGGCTTCAATAGGGAACAATGAAAGGTGTTTGGAATTCTTAACGAGCCTGGAATTTTTAACCTAAATGCGACGAAGTTCACCTGCTTGATGATAAGAAACGGCCCGATGAACTTACAATTTCTTGCAAGGTTGTCTGAGCCTGATATTTTTTGTAGACAGCCAGACTTTCTGGCCAACCTTAAGGGAGCAGGGGGTACGGTGTCGGTCCGAATTTTTTTTTGCAACAAGTGAGGCTTGTTTTAACGATGAATGTACTTTCTTCCAGACAACTCTGAGATCCCTGGCAGTGGAACGGATCTCCTGGATACCAACGGACTGGAATGAATACAAAGAGTTAGATCTGGGGTGGAAACCATAATTGCAAAAGAACGGAGAGGTTTTGGTGGATGAGTGACAGGAGTTGTTACAGGCAAATTCTGCCCAGGGCAACTAGGAGGACCAATTGACATGGAACTCCGATATGTAGCATCCCAAGAACTTCTCCAAGGACTGGTTAACCCTTTCAGTCTGCCCATTTGACTGAGGGTGGTATGCAGATGATAAACTGACCTTGATTCCCAGGAGGGTACAGAATGATCTCCAGAACTGCGCTATGAACTGGGAACCCCGATCGGAGACGATGTCTGTAGGGAGTCCATGGAGGCGGAAAATGTGTTGAATGAACAAGACTGCCAAATCTCGAGCAGTAGGAAGCCTAGTGAGTGGAATGAAATGCGCCATCTTGCTGAACCGGTCTACCACGACCCAAATGGTATTGTGTCCCGCAGAGGGTGGCAGATCGACTATAAAGTCCATGGACAGATGTGTCCAAGGTTTAGCAGGGGCGGCCAACGGAACTAATTGACCTACCGGGCGAGTCCTGGGAACTTTGTTCCTGGCACAAACTTCACAGGACCGGACGTGACTCTTGACGTCAGCAGACAGAGACGGCCACCATACAGTACGGGAAAGGATTTCCAGTGTTTTGTAGACTCCAGGATGCCCAGCAGTCCGACTGTTGTGTGCCTCAGCAAGGACTGTCTTCCTTAGATGAACTGGGACAAACAAACATCCTACCGGAGTGTTATCAGGAGCCAACCTCTGGAACCTTTGTAAGGTACAGCTCAAATCTTGAGTTAATCTGGCATGAATCATAGACACAGGAACAATAGGCTCTGGGCAGGTGACCGGAGCATGATGTGCCAGGAAACTTCTAGACAGGGCGTCCGCTTGAATATTTTTGGAACCAGGACGATAGGTGATAATAAAGTTGAACCGAGTGAAGAACAGCGACCACCGAGCCTGTCTGGGGTTCAGACGTTTGGCTGACTGTATATACTGTAAGTTCTTATGATCCGTTATAACGGAGATCTGGTGTGCAGCGCCTTCCAACCAGTGTCGCCATTCCTCAAAGGCCCATTTAATTGCCAGCAATTCTCGGTTTCCCACGTCATAGTTGGTTTCCGCTGATGAGAACTGACGGGAAAAAAAGGCACATGGATGTAAGCGGTGGGTCTGGGGGTCTTTTTGTGACAAGTTGGCCCCAGCACCGACGTCAGAAGCATCTACCTCAAGAACAAACGGTACCCTAGGATCCGGATGTCTGAGAACCTGAGCAGGCACAAAAGCTTTCTTCAGGGTTTTGAATGCATTTATTGCCTGTTGTGACCAAACAGTTGGATCACCTCCTTTGCGGGTCAAGGTGACGATAGGAGCCACGATATCAGCAAAGCCGCCAATAAACCTCCTGTAGTAATTGGCGAATCCCAGTAATCTCTGGACCGCCTTGAGGTTATTCGGTTGTATCCAATCCAGAATTGCTTGGACCTTGGTTGGGTCCATGGAGAAACCTTCTGAGGAGATTAGATAACCAAGGAAGGATACCTTCTGGACCTCGAACTCGCATTTCTCGAGTTTAGCGTAGAGGTGATGTTCCCGTAATTTCTGTAGGATTTGTCTGACATGACCCTGGTGCGCAGACAACGATTTTGAATATATGAGGATGTCATCAAGGTAAACAACAACAAAGTGTCCCAGGAACTCACGTAACACCTCATTAATCAAATCCTGAAATACGGCAGGAGCATTACTAAGGCCAAACGGCATGACCAGGTATTCGTAATGGCCGGAGAGCGTGTTGAAAGCCGTCTTCCACTCATCACCTGCTCTAATACGTATGAGATTATAGGCCCCATGAAGATCAATTTTTGTGAAGATAGTAGCTCCTCTTAATTGATCAAAAAGAACGGAGATGAGGGGAAGGGGGTAGGTGTTCTTAACCGTAATAAGGTTCAGCCCTCGATAATCGATACAGAGTCTGAGTCCACCGTCCTTCTTGGGTACAAAGAAACGCCCTGCTCCTACTGGGGACTTGGATGGCCTGATGAAGCCCTTCTCCAAGTTTTCGTCAATATACTCCTGCGTGGATTTGGTCTCTGGACCGGAGAGAGGATACAAGCGTCCCTTGGGTAATTTAGAGCCCGGAATGAGCTCAATGGCACAGTCGAAATTGCGGTGCGTGGTAGTGTGTCAGCAGCCTTTTTGGAGAAAACATCCCAGTAGTCATGATACTGAGAAGGGAGCTGCTCCGGAATAGACTGAATAATATGTAGAGGTAGTGTCAAGCAAAACTGTGTACAATGGGGGCTCCACTGGACAATTTCTCCTTTTACCCAATCCATGACGGGGTTATGGCAGGATAGCCAAGGGTGGCCCAGAATTAAAGGAACCGATGGACATTCGATAAGACGTAAGACTATGGATTCCGAATGGAGAGCGCCAATGTTCAACTGTAGTGGTGGGGTCTCCCAAGTAATCTTGCCGCCTGGCAACGGACTACCATCTAAGCCACATACCGTAATGGCAGATTGGAGTTTAATCCGCAGAATCCCAGCAGAGCGGGCAAACTCGATGTCAAGGAAGTTGCCAGCAGCTCCACTGTCAATGAAGGCTGATAGTTTCGTAGAACGATCACTGAACGTGAGCTGTGCAGGGACCAATAGTGCATTTTTCAGGGAAACGATCTGCAGACCTAAGTGAACTTTCTCCTCGTTCCCAAGGCATGCTTGTCCCGATTTGTTTGGGCAAGAACGGGAGAAATGGCCCCTTGTGCCACAATACAAACATAAGCCTTGTGACCGTCTCCTGTCTCTTTCTTCTGAGGAAAGACGATATGCTCCCAATTGCATTGGTTCCTCACCAACCTGGGAGATAGGAACAAAGGTGGATGGAGGTGATGCTGTTTCCTTTTCAGTTTTCCGCTCCTTATATCTCCTGTCAATTTTAATGGAGAGGTGCATCAGATCCTCCAGAGAGCTAGGAGATGGGTATTGCACCAAAGAATCTTTAATCTGTTCGGATAGGCCGACACGGAACTGACTACGTAAGGCAGGGTCGTTCCATCCACTATCAGGTGACCATCTACGGAACTCAGCGCAATATTCTTCTGCCGACCGTCGGCCTTGTTTCAAAGACCGTAGATGAGCTTCCGCGGAGGCCACTCGATCCGGGTCATCATACAGTAGACCCAATACCTCAAAGAAGGAGTCTACGGACTGCGTGGCAGGACTGGTCTATGGCAAAGAAAACGCCCAGGACTGGGGGTCACCCTGTAGAAGAAAAATAGTAATCCCAACTCTTTGCTACTCTGAACCGGAGGAGCGGGGTCTCATCCGAAAATAGAGCTTGCAGCTCTCCCTGAAGTTCCGAAACAGGGTTCTATTTCCGGAGAACCGATCCGGTAAATTCATTTTGGGCTCACAGATGGGATCTAGAGTAGGTTGTGAAGCTTTTGTGGCTTCTTCTTGAACAGACATATGCTCAGCCAATCCCTGCATCCTCTGATACAAGGACTCAACATGGCCTGCTAGGGTTTGTGCCGGAGACGGTGTGGATCCACTTGCATCCATTCTAACCTTGTCTCCGTGAGTGGGCCGGTTATAATGTTAGGAACCCCTCCAGCCGGCACAACACAACCCGGAGTCTACTCTGCCAGTCAGGTGTTCACTGGAGCCCCTGATGGTGGGGACAGACTGGGCTGCAGACTGACAGAGGGTCGTGAAGTGTGTACCGGCTGGGGAGAACCCAGGCATGAAGAGTCAGGTCCACGCAGAGGTCAAGGGCCGGCAGCAGGTATCAGTATCGATGAACAAGCTGAGGTCAGAGGTCACAGGCAAGGTAGCAGAATGGGTAAACAAGCCGAGGATCAGGGTCACAGGAAACACGAGCGAAGTCCAATACAAAGCCAGGGGTCATACACGGGAAGTCAAACGTAGATATCAGGACACAGGAACAGGAAAAAAGCAGGTCAGCAGACTGGAGCATAGAAGCTATAACCGGCAATGAGGCAGCAGACCTCATTGCCTTAAATACCCAGCTGAACCAATCACAGGTTGAACACACTCCTGCAGGTTAATAGAGCAGTCACTAATAGAGCCAATCAGGGCTTGCCCCTGGCCTGCACAGTTGCAGGCTAATGCCTGTAACTGCCTCCTTTAATCTGCCAATATTAATTAGCCCACAGGCTGTAGAACGCTGCGCCCGGCTTCCTCCTATTGCCGGGATGCAGCTCTGAAGCGTCTGCTGGCTGTCCCGGCAACGGCCGGGTTATGGCCGGAAATGACGTCCCGGTCGCCATGGCGACGGCCGGGACGCGGGTGAGTGAGTCGCGGCGGCTGGGCACCGCCGCGGCTCGTAACACCATGAAGGGATGTACTTGGTTTTAGTAGGTGGTATATGTCAAACTAACATCCACATAAATGACAGGACCTAAGTCCCAGCAGAACATTGCCCAGAGCATCACACTACATCTGCCAGCTTCTCTTCTTCCCATAGTGCATCCTGGTGTCTAGGAAAACAACACACACGCATCCAGCCGTCCATATGATGCAAAATAAAATGTGATTCATCAGACCGGGCTACCTTCTTCCATTACCTTATGGTGCAGTTCTACCACTCACGCACCAATTGCAGGTGCTTTTGGGGTAGACAGAGATCAGCTTGGGCACTCTGAGCATTCTGCAACTATGCAGCCCCATACGCAGCAAGCTACGATACACTCTGACACCTTTCTATCATAACCAGCATTGACTTTTTCAGCAATTTGTACTACAGTTACACTTCTGTGGGATTGGACCAGAAGGGGTTGCCTCCGCTACCCACGCTCATCAATGAGCCTTGGGCCCCCATGACTCTGTCACCCGTTCACTGGTTGCCCTTCCTCGGACCACTTTTGGTAGGTACCAACCACTGCATACCGGGAACAACCCACAAGACTGGGCGTTTTGGCATTGCTCTGACCCAGTCATCCAGCTATCACAATTTGGCCCTTATTAAAATTGCTCAGATCCTTACGCTTGCCCTTTTTTCCTGCTTCCAAAACATCAACTTCAAGAACTGACTGTTCACTTGCTGCCTAGTATATCCCACCCCAAGACAGTTTCCACTTTAATGAGATTATTAATGTTATTCACCTCACTTTTCAGTGGTTTTAATGTTGTAGTTGATCGATGTATATATACAGTACATACAGTGGTCAAATTGGGGTGATATACAGTGGTATGCCATACCGCCTCTTCTCCTATTTCATTGTAAAGCTATCAAAATAGTTTCACCTACATTTTCCATACCGTCACTTCTAAATTTCCATACCGCCTCCTCTAAATGTCCACTTTGACAACTGTAAATTTATATCTTTAGATAGATAGATAGATAGAGATATTAAGGGGATATGACACAACTTTGATTGTACTTTTATGGCCACTGTACAATTTTATTTTTGTTTTGTGCTATTTAGTATTTTGGTGGATGTAAACATCACAGTTACGATAGTGTAAGGAGGTTTAGCCTAGGGTTGGACTGGTCTTAAGAAGTAGACATTATTCCCGTCAATAATATCACAAAATCATTACACAACTATGTCCATGCAGTAGATTATTGTGTAGTCATAATATAAGAATGTGTCATGCAAACTATCAAATATATTATTTTTGACACTACATTATACCCTTGTCACTGGATTGGACACTGATTACCTTTTTACAAAACAGTAACTAAAAGTCTTCCAGAGTTAAAGACAGCACTCAATCCATGAAAGAAATTAGGTATTGTTTTAAATCATTTTGTTTAAATACTTAATAATTGCCACCTATTCCACTTCTCCCACATAAAAGAGCTATATTCTTGAGCAAGCAGATAACAAGATTCCAACTCAACAACAAAACTGCCTTGCGGTTATTAGATGTGCAAATAACACCTCTAATGATGAAACTCTGTTTTTTCTGAAACATAGATGTGGCAGACAGTATTGTGAATCATATTAGAAATTGACAGCTGGAAATAGGAATGTATTTTCTTGCTCTATAGTGGATTGTGCACTTTAAGACTTTACACTTAGATTTAGTGTTTTAAAAACTGCAAGTATATATAGCCATTTTTATTAATTCAATTAAATCATTAAATGTTGCATTGAATAGTTTAATTTCTCATAAAATTTCTCTTATATTTCATGAGAAATTAAAGTGATTTTATGGGCTGCACGGTGGCTTAGTGGCTAGCACTTCTGCCTCACAGCACTGGGGTCATGTGTTCGATTCCCGACCATGGCCTTATCTTATCGGTGTGGAGTTTGAATGTTCTCCCCGTGTTTGCGTGGGTTTCCTCTGGGTGCTTCGGTTTCCTCCCACACTCCAAAAACATACTGGTAGGTTAATTGGCTGTTATCAAATTGACCCTAGTCTCTCTCTCTCTCTCTCTCCCTCTCTCTCTCTCTCTCTCTCTCTCTCTCTCTCTCTCTCTCTCTCTGTGTGTATGTGTATATTAGGGAATTTAGACTGTAAGCTCCAATGGGGCAGGGACTGATGTGAGTGAGTTCTCTGTACAGCGCTATATAAATAGCTGATGATGATGATGATGATACTATGCTGAGCACACTATACACTCCCAATACCTGGTGCAACCAGACTTGAAAATGTCCCGGTATAAGGATACATTTGTCCTTATAAGGACTTGTGGGAAAGTGACCCACAGAGATGTACACTATTGTTCTTAATGAGAGTAAAAAGGTCACATGTGGAGGTCACATTGGGCATGGTCAATAGAGTATAATTAAAAATAAAAAAGTTATTGATAGATCCCTGGTTAAATTCTGCCTCAGACTAATGACTAACATTATATATTTTTATGTTTTAATTAGCATTTTGAAATGTGGATCTGGATTAGCTTTGTGTTTTGGTTTTGGTTTTGGCAAAACCGCCCTCGTGTGTCTTGATTTTGGTTTTGGATCTGTATTTTTTTGAAAAATTGTTCAAATATGCTAAAATCACATAATTTTGCTTTTTTTTATTCCTAAATTATTTTTAACCTCAATAACATTAATTTCCAGTCATTTGCTGTGAATTTTGACCACCTCACAGGTCACAATATTATTTTCATACACTTTCAGACAAAGACTGCAGCGAGCACAAACACACGGCAGTTCACAGGACATCTAGGAAATATTGCCACACAGCAGTGGCAGAAAAAAAAAAGAAAAGTGGTGCAAGATGGAATTGTCCTTATGCTCTTTCACCCGCCCTTATGTAAGATATTGAAAAGGACATGTACGGTATTCTCCAGTGACAAGGAGTACCACTTTTGTGGCTTAAGTGCTTGGTTTGTTCAGGCCCCCACAAAACAAGCTACCAATAGCTTAGCTCCCTTAAGCCCAACAGAGGCAGGATGATAAATATGTCCAGTTTAATGAACTGCTAAGACACCTGAGAAAACAAATGGTTGTGTCCCCAGCCCCTGTAGAAGATTTGTAAGATGAAACAAGGATATCGCCATCACCAAGAGTACACGGCCGGTACAGTGAAACTGAGAATGACTCATTAAATCAGTTATGGTTCCTTTTATTGCTTCACCCGTTACTTGGATACCTGTGGTAATTCTACAGCTAATACATGGCGACGAGTACTGACCCCCTGGGATGCGTGTATTTTTTTTAGAGGAGGACCAATCCAGGGTGCCCCGGCGGGTTGTAGATGGTGAACCCATTGAAAAAGAAAGTATGTGGTCACACGTAGGAGAGAGAAGCAAAATTTAAAGGATGATTCAAAACAAACTTCATCCTAACACAATATTAACTCAAACCCACAGGAAACCACTATTACAGAAGTCTCTGTAACATAAATGTCAAAAACAAAAATTAAAAAAAAAGCTTTTACCTTTTTAAAGAAAAAAACATATCTTTAATAAAGGTGAAACTTTGCTGTAAAAAAACATAAAATTACCAACATGTAATTTTATAACATCACTCAATACTAATTAGTCACGGCTGGAATCCCCCATTACGGAAGTATATTTGATCTAAATGCCAGTAAAGGTCTTCCCCGTGGAATTTGTACTTCATTTTACGACAAGGCTGTCACGATTTTTGGGCAATTCTTTTAGACCAGACCAAATGTCAAAATGTTCTGCTACAAATTCAACGGGGAAGGCGATTACCGGCAATTGCATCAGACTTCTGTAATGGTAGATTCCAGCGGGGATAAATTAGTATTGTGTGAGGGTGATGTACACAATGATGAGGGTGAGGATGATGACATTTTGCCAATTTTATGTTTTTCAACATTAAACTTTCACCTTTATAAGAGAGGTGTTTCTTTCTTTAAAAGGTACAAGCTTTTTTTTATATTTTTGTTTCCCTAACTTAAAACCACTATGCACTTGAACATAGGCTTTAGCACATGACGTAGAGGGATTAGTATCATCATGACTAAGACTGGTGAGTGAAAAGAACAATGTGACTGAAGACTGGAGAGTAACAAGAACACTGCTGCCCCTGTTTCTGTGTGACCAACGGCACCGAGACTGGAGAGTGACAAAAACAAAGTTGTCAGGTTTGCACATGAAGAAGTGAGTAGGATCCTGCTGTCTTAACTGGGATTGCCTAGACTCCCCTAGAGGCGTGGAGTCTAACAGGGTGGAAGGTATTCACCAGGGAATCCCACAAGGGAATTTGAACTTAGCGCCTCCCACCCTGCAGGCCGCGGCCCTCCAGGGAAGTTCCCAGTGTAACAGATGGGAGGACAGATCTAAACAGCATACAGAGAGATACAGTTCAGGTATCGGTTGATAATAAAACTATTACCACTTAGAAGTGGAAAATGAATGCAAGTTCAAATGGAGTACAGGATGCTCTACAGGTGATGAACCACGGCAGTTTGCAGAAGGGTAGAACCAATCAACGGAGTTCCACAGTGTAGGCAGAATACATAGTGAGTGTAGACAACAGCAAGGACTCCTAGGAAGTGGAATAAAAATACAAAGTTCACTGGAGAGCAGAGAATACTGCATATGGTGGAGCACGGCTGTTATACAGGAGAATAGACACAGTCAATGGAGTTAACGGTTCAGTCTGATCCATAGTGAGCATTAACGAAGAAGGGTCAGAAATACAGCAATGAATGAGCCATGGCTTACCACAAGAATGTGGACCAATTCAGTAGTAGACAGCGGTGTATGCAGAGTAGATTAGTGGGCTCCGAGTATGCAGCAACAATGACCCACGGTTTACCACAGGGTTGTGGAAAGAGTTAGCAGCAGTCAGCGATGTATGCAGAGTAACTTTAGCGGGCGTTGATCACAGCGATTACCACAGATGATCGGAACAAATAAGCAGATTAGATATAACGGGAACAGGCAGCTGAACCAGGCCAGGTGTAGACTTGAAGAACCAGCAAAGGATATGTGAAAGCAGCACTGGGCAAAAATAGAATGACTAAAACCACAGGTGGAAGTAATCACAGATGTAAAGCGTGGCTGACAGCCTGTACCAAGAAGAGGTTTAATGTGAGAATCAGTGCTTTGAGGCTTGGGTGGAGATACCCAGGGAGCAGAGTGTGACAAATGTGACTGAAACTGGAGAGTGACAAGAACACTGCCACCCTTCCTGTTTCTGTATGAGCTATGGCACAGAGCAATGTGACTGGAGAGTGACAAGGACGCTGCCACCCATCCTGTTTCTGTATGAGCTATGGCACAGTAGAATGTCACTGGAGACTTTTAAGAACACAGCAAGCCCTATTATTACAATTTTAGTTTCAGCACTGAAAACTGCCACCTCTCCTGTTTCTGTGTGAGCTATGGCACAGTACAATGTCACTGGAGCCTTTGTAAAACACTGCCAGCCCTATAATTTGTCTTTCAGGACTGAAAACTGCCACCTCTTCCGTTTCTGTGTGAGCTATGTCACACTATAATGTCACTGGAGACTGCCATGAACACTGCCACCCTCCTCTTTCTCTTTCATTATTGACACTGCCCAACTACACTGGAGACTGCCAACAACCCTGTTACCCCTTTTGTGTCTCTCCGTGAAATGGTGCTGGATCTCCATAAAGAACGGTACTTATAGAATCCAAAACTCGCAAGATCCAATGACGCAGCGATGATGTTTTGCTTCATTTTCACTTCCGAGGGCGCGCAAAAGTACCAAGCCGGCTCGGCTCATTACTCGGATCCACGAAGTTCAGGTGGGCTCGGATGGATAAGTTGCATAGTACTGTCTCTTGTTATTTTCAGTATCCGCATTCTAAATAAGTATTCTGTGGGATACTGTGAGCTGTGGGAATGAAAAGTATTTAAAATACAATAATTAGATCCAGTGGTCAAGTCACATTGGATAGTATAGGGCCTTAAGTCTGTATAGCAACCATTCTAAATGGCTTAGATAAGCACTTTAATGTTTCTCAGTCTTCCAAAGACAGTCCTGGTTTTTGTCAATGGAAGTATTTAATCCTATATGCTTACATAGAATTTAGATGATTTGGGATGTGATCCTGTATTGTTGCTTTGACATCCAAAGAAAAAAATGGGATGGGTTTTATGGGCTTAGAAATCTTTGTGATCCAGGTTTCCAGGTTAATCATTATGGGAACCCTTGTATGTCTGTTATACATTTCTACTTCTCCAGATACTAAAGGAGGAATTCAGTCAAGTTTAAGTTGAGTTGAAGCAAAAGAAAAAATAATGAACTTATTCTTCCCAACTAAAATGTTTGGGCAGTCTTTGTGACGTTTTTATTTGTTCAACTAAAAATAAATATATATCATTATATATTGTTAGATGTTATACTTTCAATAATATAGTTTTGCAGTAATGAGAAAGGTACCTGGTATTGCTGGAATAAACTAGATAATTAGCTAATTGGAAGGCATGAGCAATAATTACTGCACTGGCTGAGAAATGAAGAGCAAAGTAAGTACAAAAGATACTCTGATGCCCTTTGGGAGACTAGTAGTTAAACTGTCTGATGCTATAATTAATCATAGCGACAATTTGATGTCCGACCTTATGTTGTAATGTTTTCCAGTAGATATTAAAAATTTAATTTTCTGGTGAATAAAATAACAAGAAGAGGATGCATTTTCTTCTAAGATAGTCTTTCTGAATTAAAATGATACACACTTTTTCACAATGAAATTAGCATGTGTTTTACTTGCCGTTTACTTCTAGTATTGATTCATTTATAGCCTCCTTGAATATAGATGTAAGATGATAGTCTTGTACACCTACAATCCCCATAGCTGTATTAATTTTAATTACCAGCAGAAGGAGAGTTCTGACACTATAACACTGTCTTTAACATCTTTACAAAGATACTTCTGCTTTAAGGTGCATTACCACCTAGAGACCGAGTGGAGCTTTATAGCTATGCTCCCTCCCTGGAGCCAGGGAAGACATTTTTTCCCCAGGCTCCATGGTAAGTCTCATAGCTCTGGCTCAAAACCGGGACTGTGCAACTTTTTAGAGTGAGGAGTAAGTGGGAGAACCATTAGAGAAGCCACAATCACAGACCTTGTGGATTCTCATTGATCCTCCTACTCACACCCTTTTAACACATTAATTTTCAAATGGTGAAAAATTATGTTCATCACTCATCTAATTAGTTTCCATGAGGAAGTTAGTGGTAACTTAGACCAGGGCAGCACAGTAGATGTGGTCTACTTAGATTTTGAAAAGGCCTTTGATACAGTGTCACACAAGAGGTTGGTTTACAAAATAAGGGAACTGGGTCTAGAAAACAACATTTGTACATAGGTCAAAAACTGGTTGGAGAATAGAGAACAAAGAATTGTGATTAAATGGAACATTTTCTAATTAGTCAAAAGTTTTAAGTGGTGTTCCTCAAGGTTCCATACTGGGGCCACTTCTTTTTAATATATTTATTAATGACCTTGGTGATGGTTTAGAGAACAATTTTGTTATTTTTGCAAATGACACAAAACTTTGCAAAATAATAAAATCAGAGCAAGATGTAGTTTCTCTGCAGAGAGATTTGAATAAACTTGTAGGATTGGGCGGCCAAATGGAAGATGAAGTGTAACATAGATAAATCATCCTCATCATCATCATTTACTTATATAGCGCCACTGATTCCGCAGTGCTGTACATAGATAAATGTAGGGTTATGCACTTAGGGATCAAAAACAAGCACGCAATCTATAAATTAATTTTGATAAATTTAGAGGAATCTATAGTGGAAAAGGATTTGGTAGTGCTCATAGGCAATAGCAATAGTGCTCAATGTGAAGCAGGAGCTGCAAGGGCCAATAAAGTATTGGCATGCATAAAAAGGAGCATAGATTCAAGGGAAGGCAGTGTAATTTTGCCACTATATAAATCGTTGGCAAGACCTCACCTTGAATACGGAGTGCAGTTCTGGGCACCACTCTATAAAAAAGACATTTTGAAACTAGAAAGGATTCAGAGAAGGGCAACAAAATTGTTAAAGGTTAAGGAGTCATTAAGTTATGAGAAAAGGTTAGCTAGTTAGGCATGTTTACTTTAGAAAAGAGGCGTCTAAGAGGGGATATGATTACTATGTACAAATACATCAAGGGTCAATGCAGAGAACTTTTATAGGAACTTTTTACCCCAAGGACTGTACACAGGACACGCAGTCACCCCCTAAGGTTAGAGGAAAGGAAGTTTCACAATCAGCAAAGGAAGGGGTTCTTTACAGTAAGGGCAGTCAGGTTATTGAATTCACTGCCAGAGAAGGTTGTGATGGCAGATTCAATTGATTATTTAAGAAAGAGTTATACAAATTTTTAGCAGAGAAGGGTATTCAGGGTTACAAAAGTTAATTAAAATGAAGGATAGTAGTGGGTCCAGGGAGAAATCGGACTGCAATATTGGGTCAGGAGGGTTATTACCTGATTGAAACAGATTGCTGATTGCTTCATCTGGATCAATTTCAAATATAAGAGAGGGATCGCCGAAGATCCAAAATAGGTTGAACTTAATGGACTGGTGTCTTTTTTCACCCTCATCAACAATGTTTGTTAATTTACAGTGTAGTGCAGATTTCCTTGGTATATTGGTCACTCCAGTCTACTTCTCCTTAATGAAACGAGGACTCTTCTAGCCCAGCTGGATTTACTTTCCCACCAGGTGAAACACTACATCACAAAATTTGGGGAGATGGCAATGCAGGGAGTCCCGCACATGCAGGGCACCTCTGGGCTCTGTAGCCACTGCAGCCCCTGCAATAGTGAGAGTACTGTCAACAAAAGTGACCCAACAATCCCATCCAAGTGCTTCAGTAAGAATAAAGCAGAGAAAGGCTGAGTACACACTTCAGTGTTTTTAACCGATTATCAGTCCAATCAAACGATAAACAACTGTTCGTCCCATTATCACTAAAAAAATGCACTCAGGACTGGCAGTGTCTTTAGATCTCTATGGAGTGTGCAGAGTTTTCAGCAGATGGTTATGACAGATGAAGAGCACAGATCTGAAGGTAAATCATGTAAAACGTGTGAAGTATGTACACATGAATCACATGAATCGGCATGCTAATCGGGACTTCTTTTTTTTCTTCTGTCATTGGTAAAATTGTTAAAGCTGTTGCATTGGGAGAAATTTTCTGTAGTGTGTACCCAGCCTAAGAAATACTACACAGTGTTTGTACTAGGCAATATAGATACTGCTGCTAGGAGCTAGATAATGTACTTCCACCCATCTGCATACTAAATTAAACAGATCACAGAGTTGTTGGGATGGACCCTACTTTTGCAACTATATTTTTACTCTATAAAGCCTTCAGACACTTTTCTCATTCCTTACATTTCCAACCCATCTCCATCCACACTCACTCCCACCCCCTCCGCTATGTCAATGACCGCCGCCTCATCTCCCCATTGATTACCTCCTCCCACTCCCGCTTCCAAAACTTCTCCCATGCTGTTCCTCAACTACGGAACTCGCTCCCAAACCCAATCAGACTATCCACCAGTCTACTAGGCTTTAATCACTCCCTAAAAAGTCATCTTTTTCATTACAGCCTATCAGTCCTCCTCATAACTCATCCCACACAGTCCTCTCCCCACACCAACTCACCGACTCCGTATCACCTCTATTGTGTCAGCGCCTCTCTTTTAGATTTTAAGCTCTCATGACCAGGGTTCTCTCACCTCTTGTTTTTATGCCTACCATTATTCTGACTAAATGTGCACCCCTGATAATAATACATAGTCTTAAAATTATCAGACAAAAATAGTTACTGTATACAACTATCAAGTTTGTTTGTCAAATAGACAAGTGACACCAGATCATCTGCAACCAATCAATCATCCATTTCATAAATGAAACCACTTCTTTTGACTGTAAGACTATTTGGTAACACGTAAATCAGAAAATGTAGTTAAATTTTTTTAAATTAGCTATTACTCCTTTCTGCCAATAAATAAAGGTAAATTGTACCATTTTCATAATTCCACTAGACAGTTGTATATATTGTCATCTAATTTCCACGGTTTAAATATCATGGACATCATTAAGAGTCTCTTGGTTGTTAAATTATTATATTTTCGTTGGTGGAAAAAAGCAATTTTTGGCTAATATAAAACTTTAACAACTATAATGTAATAGAATACATAGACAGTTTCAGGAGCTGGGCGTTCTCTTATGGGTTTAATAGCTCCAAAAATGTACACTTTTCTTAAGCTGGCCATGTGTGATTGCCAAATTTGATCAATGTTGCCACAAGCAAAGAGGAAAGATTGCACAGATCCATTTGTTCAGCAAGAGGGGGTTAACAATCAAGACCAATGGCACAACTGTATATTTATTTAGTATGATTAATGTTTAATGTTAAACTCATATGTGACTTTTTGTAATAGGTGGCCCCACCCCCATTTATTTATTGACCGAAGAAAGTGATGACGGCTTTGGGGCGGGGTTAACAACATGATTCTTTGAGCCCCGCCCCCACAAACCCACCTGCCTCCTGGACCTCCCAGGACACAAGTTGCCAATGTTGGCAACTTTGTATTAATCATGCTGCATTTTTCACAGTAAAAGCATTTTAGCTGCAGTATTGTTACATGCAGTACTGTTATGTGCATTAACTACAATGTGAATTATTATTATTATTATTATTATTATTATTATTATTATTATTATTATTAGTTTTTCTTTATAGGGCGCCACTAGGTGTCCGTAGCGCCGTACAGGGACAAACGAGATTACAATACGAGGTGAGACAGCACAGTACAGTAAACAATAATCACAGTAACTCAGTGAGCTCAAAGCACCGCTAGAGGGGCGGAGGAGGGGAGAGGGGAAGGTCCGCCAACGACGGAGTCCAAGAGGGAAGGCACGGATGACAGGGAGACCCCTAGAGGGGAGAGGAGGGAGCGAGAGGGGATGCGGGAAAGAGGGTCCTCAAGGAGGAAGGCTAAGTAGCTGGAGAGCAGAGTTAACAGTGGTGAAGACAGGAGGAGAGAATACTGTTGGTTAACTGCTCTGAACATCCACATTGCCAGAGAAATCCTGAGACCTTCATTAAATGTAGTTTTATGTATGTTTAACACAGCCATAACTACATTGTAGGTACAATGAGGCTAACATACATTTGTTTATTTTGTTTTGAGATAAATTAAGTTATATTATCCTTGTGTCTTAATTGTCATACACTAGTTATATTGGCCATTACAAATTAAGTAAATTTCCATAAATGATAATGATGATGCAGGGGACAGCAATGGAGGGTGCACAATATGATGAAGGAAGGGGTGATGGAGAGGGCACAGTGGGATGAGAAGGGGACACGATGAAGGAGGGGGATGATGAAGTGGCACATGTGATAAGGGCGCACAGTGTAATGAAGGGGCAGTGTGATAAAGATGGCACCATGGCACACCAGGTGACGGTAAAGGGGGCACAGTGTGACGGTGAAGGGGCACAGTGGGATCATAAAGGGGCACAGTGTGTTGTTGAAGGGGGGTGCAGTGTGATGTTGAAGGTGGGTGCAGTGTGATGATTGAGAGGGCACAATGTGATGGAGGGGACAAAAAGTGTGATGAAGGAGGGGGCATAACCAAACTAATTTGCCAAAAATGTAAAATCTTATGACAAAGAATACATATTCTTCATTTATATTATTCATATAGCAATTCATGTTTGCTGTTTATTTTAATTTGTTGTATTACTCTCTTTAATAAAGTTTATGATATGATTTGTTTTAAAAGAAAAAGCAGTATTGAATGATCAAATAATTTATAAAAGAGGAGAGCGCAAATTTATTTTTTGCAGGGGGGTACCAGACATGCTAGCACTGGGAAGGAGGGAGGTGGGGAGAGAATAAGGTGTAGCGCCGGTGCCCTGTGACCATTAGAGGGGGCACCACTTACAGAATTAGGGCAGAGATGAAGAAGAGGAAAGATGGGGGCAGCAGTCAAATGACAAAATGCAGAGAAGAGGCGGAGGGCCTAAAGCAAAAGTAAACAGGAAGAGTAGGACACTAGGGCCTTGCTCAAGGGAGCTTACAATCTAAAGATATTGAATCTGTACCGGAAGCTCTGTGAAGATCAAGTAAATAAAATGAGTTCTAAAATTAGCAAAACTAAGAAAATGTCTTGTAAATCAGTGTTCTTCTCATTTACTCCGTTTAGACGTAACAGAATATGTGATTAAATAAGGACATGTGCTGAGTGTAGTCATGTCTACAGAAGGTCAAACGCACTAATTCTACTGGAAGCTAAATACATCTTAAATAGATGCATTAGCAACTAAGAGGAAATTGCACTTTAAATGATGGGGATATAAGACATAATGGACTAGACATGAAATGCGGAGAGATAACGATGAATATAATGAAGATGATGATGATGATGGTGATGATGGTAGTGTGTCCATCAATTACAAAATTACCCGAAAAAAAAAATTACTCACTAACTACAGTTACATTAGAATCTGTTCATGACCGCCTAATAATAACAATAATAATAACAATAATAATAATAATAATCATTTTGTACTCTACATTACTTGGCTAAACAGCATAAAAGATCACATTTTCTACATATAGCATTACAGCAAACCCAGAACACATTGACAGTATCTTATAGAAACTGATCACCAATTACTTTCTATTGATTGCAAGCTATACAATGCAATCAGTTGTCTGTGTGCTACGGCTTACTGCACATTTCCAGTTCTCCACTCTGTAGCAAAATAAGTAAGGGGAATATCCTCCATTGTGCTATGTTATTTGGCCAGTTGTCTTATTCCCTTTTAAGGAAAATGTAGACAAGACTAACAGTACTAAAAGATATATTGCTGCAACATAATTATGCATATCTGTTAAATAAAGAAAGATAAACCTTAATACGGGGCACCAGTCCTGAGCCAGTATCTATCTATCTATCTATCTATCTCACATCTATCTATCTATCTATCTCACATCTATCTATCTATCTATCTATCTATCTCACATCTATCTATCTATCTATCTATCTCATATATATCTATTTATCTATCTATCTTGTCTATCTATCTATCTATCTATCTCATATCTATCTATCTATCTATCTATCTTGTCTATCTTGTCTATCTATCTCATATCTATCTATCTATTTATCTATCTATCTATCTATCTATCTATCTATCTCACATCTATCTATCTATCTATCTATCTCATATATATCTATTTATCTATCTATCTTGTCTATCTATCTATCTATCTATCTCATATCTATCTATCTATCTTGTCTATCTTGTCTATCTATCTCATATCTATCTATCTATTTATCTATCTATCTATCTATCTATCTATCTATCTATCTATCTATCTATCTCATATCTATATCTATCTATCTCATATCTATATCTATCTATCTATCTCACATCTATCTATATATCTATCTATCTATCTATCTCACATCTATCTATCTATTTATCTTATATCTATATATCTTCATACACAGAGGATATATACTTAATTTTAATTAAGATCTACAAGCTGTACCAGGGCATGGTGGCTTCTGCATCAGTAGAGTCTCTCATTATGGTTTCAATGTTTAAATTACAATATTATATTATAATATTAATATTGTTTAATAAATTGACCCTGGATGCAATGTACTGTGCGCAGATGATGTACAACAGTGGCGTTTACTTCTCTTTAGTAAGAATGGGCGATAATTTGAATTCACAACTAACATTAACACCATGGGTATATTTACTAAGCATTGGTTTGGAAAAGTGGAGATGCTGACTATAGCAACCAATCAGATTCTAGCTGTCATTTTGTAGCATGTACTAAATAAATGGTAGGTACAATCTGATTGGTTGCTATAGGCAGCATCTCCACTTTTTCAAACCCGCAGTTTAGTAAATTTACCCACATGTCACATGTCTTCTAATGTCAATGTTATCTCTTTAGACCATGTACATTTTTTCAAGCATATTTTGTGATCAAGGTATCCGTACATGGCACCAAGGCTCCACCACAATATATTAATGGCTATATAAGTTACTTCTTCCTATTATGTAAATGTGCCTTATAGATTTGTATTTCCCCAACATCCACCAGAAATAAACAGAAGGAAAAAAATTCATATTAGACACGCTTAATTACACTGAGCTTTCCTGCAACCTTGCAAAACCTAAAAGGCAAAACATAATCAATTATATACATTAGCAAAATATATAAAGGAAACATGCATAAAATCACTAGACAGAGATTATCCCTACTTCACCATGTATTGATTCTGATCAGCGGTAACTAGCTAATGAGATTTTAAGTAACAGTGCTCGGTAGAAGATTGTAGCTAGTGTTAACAGTCAAGCTTCTAAGCATTCCATTGAGAACTGAATATATTACTCAAATTCAAAGCATATACTGAAGGTGTCTACCTACTAACATTGACATAGTGGCAAGCTCTGGATATTCTTGCAGAACTCGGAATAAGATTTTGTTAAGTTACAGATCACGCAGATGAAATACAGGCGAGGTGAACTAAAGTATTTAATTAGAAGACATTGGTGTGTTTTAGGAAAGGTCACATAACTCAGTCCTTATGATGGTTACATACTTTGAAGTGTAGTCATTGTTCCTGCTGTATAACTGTATCTGAGAAGAAGCATCAGATGGGCTTATATGACAATTTAAGGTTCAGTGAGGTTACAAATCACAATAATCTTATACAAACAATTTGAAGTCAATATTTGCATATTGATCTGGCTATTCTCATTGAAGTGAATTGATCTGTATAAAGACGCAAACAGTAGAAGTCTGTTCTGGCGATAAAAAATATTGGTAAAGATTTATTAAAAGGGAAAATTGGAGGTGTTGCTTATAGTAACCAATAAGATTCTAGTTATCATTTCCTAGAATGTAATAGATAAATGGTAGCTAGTATCTGATTGGTTGCTATGGGCAACACCTCTACTTTTTAGAAGTTTTAGTAAATATACCACTTTATAGCATTTATCCAGCAACAGAGACCCAAAAACAAGCAGTTATGATGTAACTTATACAGAGGTGAGTGAATACAAATAACACGCTTTGGACACAAGGATTTGTTTTTGTTCTTTTTAATTAACGTATGGAACCTGAATGGTGAATCTGACTATTGCAGAAATGGTAAAATGATTCAGTATATGTTACATACACTGTAAGGGACATCTCTTCCCTGTTGCTTTTATTTTCCCCTTTTGAATGGTTTCAATTGAGCATTTGCATGTTGTGTTTGACGCCGTGCATGCTGAAGACATGCAATGGCCAGTGATAGTCTGCATGCTGCTTACTGAATGTCTCTCCTTTTCTCTCCTTCCCTGTCCATGTGCTTTCAGAAGACAACCATGTAGAAGGTGGGTGCTTTCTACCTTATCTCCTCCCCAGTTCCCTTCCCTTCCCCCCCCTTTTAAATGTCTAAGCATAAAGTTAGAAGCGGTAAGTATTCTCATTTTCTAAAGCAATTTCTGGAAAAAAAAACTGCTATGATTAATCATTTTTATTACACGAGATGTACCATATTGCTTTGTCAACGTTCCTATCTATCCAGCAATGTTGCAGACACATGCATTTTTGGCCAATGTATTATCAAGAACATGTCCATTTAATGTTACATCGAGCTATTAAGGGAACACTATACATCTGTCATATAGGTTATCATTAAGAATGTGCAACTTCACAAATACCAATGGCATTTGCTTGTTTGACATTTTCCAGAAAATAACAACTTTAAAGGAAACACTTATATAAAACACAAAGAAGCTTAAAAATAATTAGAAACATGGTTATTTTTGTACATTAGGGATGTTCGGTAAACTCAAAACCTGATTATTTAATACAGTATTAATTCAATATAAACATACAAAATAATGCATGACAAATTCCAGTGTTATTTTAAAGGTTTTTTTTTTTATTATTATTTATGGGTATATAATAAACTAAATACATAATATGAGTTGTTTATTTATATTTTTAGCACAATTGGATATAATTGTTATAATATGTGCAGGTAAAACAAATAAAATGTTTATTTTATTTACATAAAATAAATTATAAAGTAGGGCTTCTAAATAAAAATAACAAAAGTAATTATTTGAAAATTATACTTTTAATAGCTAATTACACAGAGAATAATTGGAAGCTTTTAACGCACCAAGGCCTTTTTTTCATTTGCAAAAGTAATTTACAGTACTAAACTCTTTGACTGCTTTTGGCATAGGGTTCAGCTGTGAAAATGGAAGTGAAGATTAAGGGGATGGAAACCCCATTTTGACTTCTGTATTGATCATAATTGGCCAGGGGACGCAAAAGCAGTCAGAATGTGCTAGGCCAGTGTTGGCTAACCTGTGACACTCCAGGTGTTGTGAAACTACAAGTCCCAGCATACCCGTCCAGCAATAAGCTACTATATATTGACAAAGCATGCTGGGACTTGTAGTTTCACAACACCTGGAGTGTCACAGGTTAGCCAACACTGTGCTAGGCTGAAGTTAGTGTTCCAACTGATCATGTGACATCTAATTGTGGGATAACTTTATTAGCAAAGTACACCCACTGCTGACAAATCCACCTGACCGCTTCGATACGTATGGGGACGTGACTGGGGGATTAAACCCCAATCAAACGTAAACATTCTTATAAATACTATTTTACATTCCTATTTATATTTAAAAAACCATCCAAAGGAAATATTCCATTAAAGTTAGAACACAAACTTCAATTAATTCACAATTTGAATATTCATATTCCTTATGATAGGAATACTATGGACATACATAGATATTTAAAAATCAATACTGATATATTATATTCTTTTGGGGGTAATTTGCAAAATAAAACATAATACAGCATAACCTATTTTTATGTAACAATATACTTATATTACAGACAGTGCATGATACTGTAAATTTTACACCCCAAAGAGCAATCTCATGGTCTTAAGATCTCACTTTCTCAGGAAAGAAAGGAGACATTCATATGTCATCTTTTTTAATTTTGAATACATTGCATTAGATGCGCAGCATTGTGCTCATATATTATGTGCCATGACAGAGCAAAAGAAAGTAACTGAGCCTTTCGGGTTGTTTACAAGCTTTGTGTCAATTACGGAATCCCTCTAAACATTACATATCACCTCTTGTAGCACATTTTAATATCCCACGTACAGTAAAATTTAAGTTTTACTAATTTTGACACTTTCTCCTTATTTTGACTTTCTATCTATGAGCCATACTCAACTACTCCCAGGTCTGATCATCAACTAGATTAAAAGCTAGTCTTATCTGCTAACATCTGCTCAACCAGAGTAAAAACTGAACTGATTGGCTAAGATCTCCTCACCAACCAGAGTAAAACTGCACTGATTGGCTAAGATCTGCTCACCAACCAGGCTAATTCTACATTGATCTGCTAAGACCTGCTCACCAACCAGAGTACAAATCACACTGATTGGCTAAGATCTGCTCACCAACCACAGTACAAATCACACTGATTGGCTAAGATCTGCTCACCAACCAGAGTACAAATGACATGCCTCTACAAAGGACACCCTCACTACACAAAACCATTCATATCAGTGTCAAAAATTGTCAGGGGCAAAAAAAGGACAGATGACGTCACAAATAGCCTTTGTTAGAACTTTGCATCCTGCCATTGGTTCCTTAATGTGATAGGCTAAAAAAAATGTTTCAATAAACTCCAGTGCATCTTAATTATTAAAAATGAAATGTGGATTTGCTGATGACTGTTGCTAGAATTTACTACAATAACCTATATATAGATACAGTTAAACACATTATACAACTGACTGGTGTTTACTGTGGCAATTTTTGTGTAGCAAAATGTATTAAACGCAATAATATATCATACATGGCTATCCTACTCCTGTGTTTCATAATAATGGGAATTCAGTTTTACACATACAATTATTAAAATAAAATATAAAATGATTACCTCAGTGACTAAAGTGGTTCATTTCACATAGTGACACAGTGGATGGAGCTATTTTGTAGGCAGAACCAACAATCATTACTGAGGTGTGCCCCGGTAATATCTGAGTGGCCTAGTGAACTCAAAGGCTGCGTTCTCACGACGATTGGTTCAGTCCATAAAATGGCTGCCTCCATGGTAGGCAGGTGACATCTTACATTATCTTACTAGAATATGACGTATTGCATAATCTGGCGTTTAAGTTTCAGCAAATAAACTTGGTATATACATTTTTTTCTTAAGGAACACAATTCAAATAAAATAATGGTAAACAATAAAAATGTGATTACATGTATATTTCAATAGTGAACCCTTGAAATGCCAATAGAGCTTGATATGAAAATGCTCAAGTACTTATCAACATACATGTAGAAATATATTACGGACACAGGACACATGAAAATTTTGTACAAGGGAATTAAGTAGGATTAAATGCCAATAGCAACTATACTTTATGGCCGAATATGTCTTAAAATGTATGTCCAATGTTACTTATAACTGTTTTAATTTCCCTGCTTGTTCCAGAAGTATATTATATATATATATATATATATATATATATATATATATATATATATATATATATATATATATATATATATATATATATATATATATATATATTATATATGTGCATATATATATATATGTGTATACTCTGTATGTACCAAATAACTGTCACTGCCCCCCCAGAGATTATTCCATCTTAATGCAATGACGACTGTCTGACCTTCATCTTTTGACTTTTCAGTCTCTATTAATGTTTTAGACATCTTTTGCTTTCAAATTTGGTTAACTTTTGGTTAACTTATTCTGTCTAGTTCAAAACATCATGAAATCTATGAAGTCTCCACTGATTTAACATGCTAACATTGATGTGACCAACAATATGTATTAAATACCTTTCACAATGTGCCTTTACTAAGAACATTCATCTTGGAGGGGGGGGGGGGGGAATATATACCTAATCCTGTATCATTGACTTCACACACATATTTACTTTTCATCAATACAGGTCCTCTGCTCACATATAGATTCCTCCCATATTATCATTTCAGTGTTAAAGGATTTTGTTTAATGATCTGAAACACTCATTTCTAATGAGGGGAAAAAGACCAGACCCAGCCCATTTGTCAGATTCTTCTTTGGCGAGCCAAGCTTTAGCCTGAACTTCTTTGTGCAAAAAGTAATATATAAAAGAGACAACAAAGCGCTAAAAGTAAATTATCAAAAGGCAAAAAAAAAAAAAAAGACATATGGGATAATTATTTTGTTAGCCTAATTAATTTTCTACTTCTTTTCTTTATTTCTTTTAAGTTGCAATAGTGATAAAAAATGCAATACAGGGTCATCTAGTGTTTCTAGATTGTAGATTAATTACTCTTTATCCTGGAGCCTGTCCTCCGGGGATGGATTTAAATATGCATTTTTTTCCCCTTTATAATGCAGATGCCATACAGGAAGACCAGTTGTTTGTCACAAACCATTTTTTGTCACTGTGGCAACATCTTCCCATGATCCCTTGTGCTTTGCTGACTATGCTCTTGTTTCCCTTTAAGGTCTGGCGCACCTGATGATGGGCGACCAAGGTATGGGCTCTGTTCCTTTTCCACTCTGCTTTTCATTGTTTCCTACTGTTCTTCAGCTGCTTCAGTACTTCACTGCAATGATGGGCAAAATTGCTTTGAAGCCGTGTTTGACTGCAAATCTTGACACATTATTTTAGCCGCATCCTTATTTATTTTGTGTTCACTCTTGATATCCTTTTCCTTTTCTGCAATATAATAACTGAACCAAATTGAACCTGATAAAAGCAGTTGATTGTTAAAAATTTGTGTGTTGCTCAGATTGGGATAAACCGCTGAAGGGACAGGATGTAAATTGTCAAGAAGACAAAAAAAAAAAAAAAGTTCTGGATATTAGATTGAGAAAACTCTCAGTTTATCATATTGTACCCATTGAAGGCTCCATTAATTTTCATTGATGCATGGCCCATTGGTTCACTCTGAAAGTACATCACCGCTGTCTCCGGAATGCTAACGCCTTGCAGGGTTATCCTTTAGTATCCAGTGTGCCATTTGCTTGCGTCACCCAGCTTGTCTCCTTTCTAACAGAGCATGAACATCGTACGTCTTTATGCATGTCCACTGTTGGCCGAACCATGGACCAATCTTTGGATCATGCATTGTCATCATCTTCATGGTCATTATCGACATCTCCATCACTATAAGTTTTACTAACAAACTATTGCATTTACATATATTCATGAATGTTTTTTTTTTTTATTTTCTTTTTCCTCTGTCTTTTGTCTGGAAATTGCTTTCTTCATGGAATCATTCCACCATCAAAATCTGTAGGTAAAACTAAAGGTACAATTTCTTAATTTCTCATTGTAGATGTGTATTGTGTTTGCAAAATGTGTAAATGTGAAACAAAAAAATTTAAAAAGTAAGGTAGCTGGATTATACATGATGTACGCCAGTGGAAGAAGGGAACTCTGATACCCAGAAAGGTACTGTAATTTTTAGTGAATATATTTTGTAAGTGTAAATAATAATGAAATTGATGTACAGATCAAGTTGTCTTGGATCCAGCATTTAGCAGTACATGGATCATTATACCAATATAATTTTTTTTCCCATTGAAATAAATGGGGATTAGCTGTGGCATCTGTACTTTAATCCACTGTAGTCTACTCCATTAGTACATAAATGTGCAAGGGAAATCCTATTGCAGCCTACACCATCTGTACATAACAAAATGTGAAACGCTAGCAAACATGTAAAGACGTAAAGCAGGTCATCTAAAGTAGAACACAAACATCATTTTTTAAACAAAGCGCTATACAACTCGCTGAATTGTAGAGGTCAGAGATACTTCTTTCTACAAACATGACAAAATAAAGGTCATTTGTAAAAAGAGATAATAAATTTGTATAAAGAGATAATAATGAGATAATAAAATAATGTGAGATGAGACTTTGCTAAATGTCTAATAAATCATTTAGGGCTAGATTTACTAAACTGCGGGTTTGAAAAAGTGGAGATGTTGCCTATAGCAACCAATCAGATTCTAGTTATCATTTATTTAGTACATTCTTCAAAATGACAGCTAGAATCTGATTGGTTGCTATAGGCAACATCTCCACTTTTCCAAACCCGCAGTTTAGTAAACATACCCCTTAATTTTTCCAGAAAATGTTAATTCTGCTGGCAGATCACTTGCAAATAGATAAAGAATATTGTAGTGATGTTAGTTTAAAGCCGTACCACCATTTAGTTAAAGGTGGCAGCACTCCACCCACCTCACCCCTCCCAGTCGGTGGCCCCTGGAGGCTGCCTCTTCCAGACTTTTTCCGTAGGGGTGTGCTGGTTATGTAATACAGAAATGGCAAATCAGTTTAGTAGATCTAATTATTATGTTAGTGGAAGGGGTGTTTGAGCAGTTTGACCAATCACAATCTACAATCTCTTGATCGTGTCTTGTGATTGATCCATCCACTCACCCCCCCCCCCCCCCATCCCCACAGCAGTTTTAATTTGGGCTTTAATTGGAGCAGAGATGGTAAAGGAGGGGTCAGAGAGCTGGAAAAATGGCTGCATGGAGGAAGGGAGCCTATACTGCCATATTTTAATTGGTAATAGTCCAGCATTAATATTCTTACACAACTTTTATAAGGGAAATTATTATGGAACATTTGCTTAGATATGTTTAGGAAAGTGTAAAATAGATGTTTGTATTTTATTAAAAATCCCATCAGTTTAAGAATGAAAACTTCTTATTTAAAATATCTTACCATCCCCCAACTTTTCTATATATTTTACTTGAATTCTTATTTCTTAAAAGAATACATACAAATGCATACGTTTTGCTGTATCCCTGTGCCAGACTAGATGGGAGAGGAGTCAGATTTAAAAGGTGATAGTATTGTCATCCAGCAACTAGTCAGAAGTCAGTGTCATGGGTCCACAATCTCTTTTAAATCTGAAGAGAGGATGGAAAAGTTTCCTTCTACCCAGATCAATGGCTCAAGTAACAAGTAGACACAGAATATGGATCTAATAGAGAAGATACTTTAACACTTAAATTGCTGGGGCCTTTTAATGAAGACCCATTGGGGAATGCTAATCAGTACCTCTTTCAAGTTAAGAGAGCTGAAAGAATTTACATTAACAAAATATCTGTATCCTATGGCCACTGTACTACTCTCCAGAGAACCAACTTATCCCAGTTACCATTCAGTTAGGGTGTTATCTTCAGGATGGGTGTTTTGCAATACGTAAACATGCGAGCGCATAAAATATATCACTGTTCCTTTAAGATCCCAAGAGTGACAGTTGCTTTATCCATCTGAACTTTAATATATCGCCTCCATAGGATAATATAGGCATTAATCACTGCTTTATTAATTTCACTCAATGTTGTTTAAATTAATTTTAGATGTTGCAAACACCTTCCCGCATTCCACCTACTAAGTTTTCAAGCTGATTGTGATTTACCATACAACAGAGGCGCCAAAGTATAGCCACTCACGGCAACCACCCAGGAATTTCTTTTAATTAGCTTATTATTCTGATTATATTATCGAATGTAATTACTAATTAGTTGGTTGTATGTTACTTACTTGCTTATTTGCATGTATGTTAGTAATTCAACTTAAATGTGATAGCAGATTGAAATTGCATTGAATCAGTTAGAATTAGGACAGCTGGCTCTGGTGTAGGACAACCTAGATGTATCTGTGTCTCCAGGAACTGCTGAAAGTGACTATAAACCGCTACCTACATCTAGCTAATGCCATAGGTAGGTAGCTGTCACATTGTCCATTCATAAACTACAATCACATATGAGCGATTATAGACTAAATTCTGTTTCAGTCTAACCTTAGTGACACCAACAGTTTACTATATATTGTAACTGGATGTTATAAAAGTAAAACTTACTGTAGATTAAATAAAAAATATAAACTATATAAATGCTCCTACCATTAGATTTTTTTCATATATCCACTACTGTCGTTTTTCCTCGATCTATACTTTTAATATACCAGGAAGCAGAAGTAATTGAAGATCTCTGACATAAGAGAAAAAAAAAGTAATGGTGAAGTACAATAATTTCGTGAGCTGTTGGATGCTTTAGTACTGCTGACATCGTCAATTGCTCGTGACCTTAATAAGAGCAGTAAATGTACTCAGGTCATGTTGCTAAAGGCCCTTTTTGCGCAGGAGATCGTCATCAGTTAGAAAGTGTTTCTTAAGGTCATCAGAGTCTGAGAAGAAGAAAGGATACTTTGGATAAGTCAACAAACCAATTCCAAAATTAAGGGGTATGTGTCAGCATAAAATAGAAATAATTATAAGAATAATATAATATATGGGCAACACCTCAACTTTTCCTTTTTAGAAGTTTTGGTAAATTCACCCTATGAGAGATAGATAGATAGATATGAGATTATTACTCTTTTCCACCTCCCAGAAGGGAAGTGAAGTGTGAGGACAGAGGGGGCGGGTCATGGCTAATCACATAATTTTGGTCCGCCCCCCCGCGACGCAGTGATGCTAAAGCGTCCTTGTGCCGCAGGGGCAGTTCCAAAATGCATTGCACCATGAATAGCTTCATGGAGGCTCCCATTCTGCCTATCTTACTAGTAGGACATTCTAGAAGTGTGGGCAGATATAGAATAAATGAGATGTAAACTGTTTTAAAAAGCTTTTTGAATATTTTGTATTGTCTTTCTCATAAACAGGGACATCTGTCTACTGCCAGGAAGTATGGGAACAACATGAATATACTAAAGTGCTAGATTACACAGATGTAAATACTCTGCACAGCTGAGAAATGTTTTTGAGTATCCCAAACAAGACATAAAATTATTACTATAGCATTTCAGATATCTCACTTGGCAGTCAGAACCATTGCAGGAAGTGAAAGTTGACGTTTCCTGGCTAAAATATCAGTATAAAACATATGTGCGGACCAGGCCTGTTGTAATATTTACATCTGCTAATTTACTGTACAGAGCGAGTGTTTGGGGGGTTTCCCAAACACATAACCCTATTTTTTTGTTCAGCATTTAACGTTTTAATAAATTAGTATTCCTAAATTGATTCTATACTTTATACCTTGAACAGTGTATTAATTTGTCAAAACATTTATTTTTTTTTTAACGTCAATTTATTTATGGATTTTTCGCCATGTTTTGTCAGAAAAGCAGTACAATATACAAGGCATACACAAGGAACATAGCAAAACATGTCTTTTTTAATGCATTTGAAGAATATTGAAGATGATTGTCAACCCCACTCAAAATCATCTTCCAAGTATTGAGTGAATGACCTACAAGTGCTTGAGTGGAAATAATTTGATTATGGATATAATTCATTTTTAGCATTAGTGAAATAATATTTTATTATGGACTATAAGGCTGAGTTTAGCAGAGCTCCCTTAGCCAAGCCCCTTGTTCTGAGAATTCCGAAATGGAATGCATCTAGATCATCACATGTATAAACTCATCTTTTTATCAGTAATATTTATTAGTATAGTGTAGAGTTCTGCCAGTGTGGCATTGCCCTACATATGTATTGTGATACCATGGACATCAACATGTTCAACACAACTTAAAATGTGCAACATAGTGGGGGGAGGAACACTAAAAGCACAGTGTGGGAAGTTGTTGAGAGCAGGAAAAAAATTCTGGTGGGCTAGACCCCTAAGTCAACACTGAATCCAGCCCTGTTGCCCATGTGCTACAGGGTGTACAGAGTGATTTAGTACATTGCATATTTAGTGGGTGGGGTAGGTGAAGCACACATATCCAACATCATTAGCGACAGAATAATGGCGATGGCTCGATTTTAGACACTTAGAAAAAAGCAACTTACTGAAAAATTGATAGAGAGCAATTACGGCAACCCCGCTATCAGCGCCGAAAAGGAGAACATGCCGGCACTCGGGTTGACGTCACTGCAAATGGCGACAGATTCACTGCTAGTATTAAGGGGGAATTTTGAGGACCCGCCGGCTCTATAATGGGCAGCGTGGTGGCTCAGTGGTTAGCACTTCTGCCTCACAGCACTGCAGTCATGAATTAAATTCCCGACCTGGCCTTATCTGTGTGGAGTTTGTATGTTCTCCCCGTGTTTGCGTGGGTTTCCTACGGGTGCTCCGGTTTCCTCCCACAATCTAAAAACATACTGGTAGGTTAATTGGCTTCTATCAAATTGACCCGTGTCTGTGTGTGTGTGCATTAGGGAATTTAGACTGTAAGCTCCAATGGGGCAGGGACTGATGTGAGTTCTCTGTTCAGCCCTGAGGAATTAGTTTCTCTATATATATATAAATAAATAAATGATGATGATGTCAAACCCTTTGAATTTTTTTTTATAAAGCTGGTGGGTCCTTGCATTTCCCCCTTAATATTAGCGATGTAACTGTCACTATCTGAAGTTACGTGAATCTGAGTCTTGGCATGTTCTCCTTTCAGTGTCGATTGCAGGGTTGGCGGAATTGGTCTCTGTTCTAATTGAGACTAGGAAATACTGACTGAAAATTGACAATCGGCATTCTTCTGTTGCAGTTACTGATGTCAGAAATGTGTTCATGGCACCAATGACTATCACTATTTAATTGTTTTCAGTTGTCTATCTACCTCGAGAGCTGCAGGTATAACAATATTTTCTATTTCATACAATATATCCAAATTTTCCGTAGCAGTGGTCTACAACTCCCACTCACCAGCCTGGGCGTGCAGAAGACCTCTGGTACTATAGTAAAGGTATCTATGTTTGTAGAACTTCTGCTTTCGGATAAAAGTGGAGCAACTAAAAAATCAAACATGTCTGAATAAAAGCTGTAATGCATTTAGTTTATTTGGTGTGCTTTAGCCCAAGCAGGCAGTTGGCATCTTTCACTCATTTTAATACATGAAAATATACAGAGAGTTATGCATACATATACATATGTATACATATATTATCTATGCATAATTTGTCTATGTTTTTACTGAAAGTTTAGACATTTAAGGGTCTATTTATCAAGACCCTGCAATATGGAAGATTTACAATCACTGCCTATAGCAGAAATAGGCCAATTTTCAATAAAAGTTTACAGGTGATACTGGCTGACTGCAATAAGAGCATACTTGCCACTCCCGAAATTCGGGTCGGTCTCATGGACTCCCGGGAGAGCGGGCAAGTCTCCAGCATCCCGCAACTGCCTTCCCGAAATGATGCGGTTCACAGGGGGCGTGGCCAAAATGCTGCATTTGGCCATGCCCCGCCCCCTCCCGCCCTCCAGTCACGCCCCTCTCCCAGACAGAACTTGCCGAAAGTAGACAAGTATGGGTAAGAGGAGTCTTACCACCCTCCAACCCAGTGCAGGGTCCCTCTGCGAGTGCATGAACCGGCTTACCAGCTCGCACATGCAAATTGTACCTGGAAGCCTGGAGTTTTTACTTTCAGATTAGTAAACAGGGGCGCATGGAAGATTTTTAAGGGGGGGGGTTTCCCCTCCACCGAAAAAAAAAAAAAAAAGAAGCAAGAGCTGCCGCACATGTGCCCGCGCATGAGCGGCAGCTCCGTTTAGGCGTCCCTGTACTATACAGCAGCCGCGGCGGTGTCAAAGAAGCTGTATACAATACAGCACCGCCGCGGACGCTTCTTTGACAGCACCGCGGCTGTTGTACAGTACAGTGTTGCTATGTAGGGCACTTTTTTAGCAGAGGGGAGGGGTTTCTGGAGACCCAGAAACCCCCTCCCCTGCGTGCGCCACTGCTAAAGAAAAAGTTTTAAAGTAAAGCAGAAAATAGAAAAAAAAAATATTTTAATTTAAAAAAAAAAAAGGAAATACAATGCTTTAAGCATTTTTCCTTAGCTGAGCCCTGGGATCATTATTCAGAGATAGTGATAGGAGGCCCTGGTAAATAGCCTTCCCCCAAGCTTTGCATGTGGAAGCATCCCTGGAGGCCCCCGCCAAAGTCTATCATCGGTGTTACCTTCTCTGGCCTGGGGCTGTGTTTAATAGGGTCAAGCCTTAAATATAGCAAAAACTCTAGAATTTGCTGGATTTAAGACATTTCTCCATTTGATCAACAGAGCCCTTAGAAACACATTTATAAAAGCTTTGCATGAATAGAGTTGCAAGTTGAAGAAACCTGTTCTAATTATATGTCAGCTACTGCCTGTCAATGGGCCACAATGC
Source organism: Mixophyes fleayi (assembly GCF_038048845.1). NCBI lineage: Eukaryota > Metazoa > Chordata > Amphibia > Anura > Limnodynastidae > Mixophyes > Mixophyes fleayi. The sequence continues at coordinate 316,160,804 of NC_134404.1, forward strand.
TTGTCTGTGACCAGATGCAATAGTAAAATAAAAGCAGGGTTCTATTTGGAAAGCACCGCGTCTCATCACAGACAGACCAGCGCACATTGATTTTTGCCTTAGACAGTCAGCAGGCCGATATACGTTGTACACAAACCGCTGGGAAGCTGCTTATTCTCTGGCACAGTGAATGAGTTTTAGAATTACTAAGATACAGTTGTTTATGAGGCAGTAAAATATTTCTTTGCTGTTGATTTTTCGCCAAAATATTTGGAAACAAATTTGTCCCTTGGGCACGCAACTAAAATTCAGTGAATCATGTTTATTGATATTCCAGTAAATATTATTTCCTTAAAGGTTTTTCAAAGTTCAGATGCATATTTGCAAAGAAAACATGTTTTTATGACAATTTAGTGTTAAAGTCAATCTCTAACATGTCAATGAACTTCAGAGCAATTGTGTGGAGACCAATATTTTTTATAAATCTTTTCTTTCAGAATTAAACAAGAGTATTCAAATGCGAGAGAGTACTTTGTTGTTTTTTTGGTGTTTTCTTGCTTATTTGTATTGCCACCTATTTTTTATTTCTACATTGCCATATATACAGACGGGCAAATCTTCCCAAATTCTATTTGCGACCAATTTGCTAAACTCAGAAATCCAGTTATCAATTCGGCAAATCAAGAGTTAATACAGTATGTGTATTAGGAAGTGCTTGTTCAGCTATTTTTTAGGAAATAGGAGCCAAAGAAGGTTTTTCCAGTATTGTTTTCCAGCTATTGCTGTTTAAATTTGCGGCACTTTTCTTTTAATACTTCTTATAAGTTACATTTAATAACACTGAATGTATTGATTATATTAAATGCATTTCAACCACACCTGTTGCAATATTTTCTTGAGTGAAAAGAGGCATTTATAACATCTGTTGGACACATGTGGTGCTGTGTAATGTACTCTAGCCTGGCTATTTATTTGAGTTTTAAAACAAGAAAAGGTGCTTATAGTTCAGGCAGTTTAATGTCACCATTAAAATAAAGTATATTCAAAGAATTTAAACAATACTTGTTATATATATATATATATATGTGTGTGAAAAACACAGTGCGCTCAGCCAATTCAATTACTTTCTGTAACACCTATCCAAGGTGTAATTATACTAGTAAGAGTAATTTATAGTGTCCGTGATAACTTGTATTCTCTCTCTTGAAATAATAAACACCAGCAGAATCTGATCCTCCCCTTCCACAGTCCGATCTCCATGGGAAAAGCTGAATCCTAAAATGTTAAACAGACGGGGGCGCTCCCATAGTGTATTATCCAAGATTAAATAATGTATTGAAATAACAGAGTTTACACTTACCAAATAAAAAGTCAATTTAGGCATCGATCACATACTCAGATAACTCCTGTTTTCTGCTAACGGACACCATATGGGGAGCAGCTCTGACGGACAATGATCCACATCCACTTCTACGCATTTCGTCTATTGAGACGAAGTGTCAGTAGACAAAACTCTGCTATTTCAATAAATCATTTCATCTTGGATAATACACTATGGGAGTGCCCCCATCTGTTTAACATTTTAAAATACTTATTACATACTTGTCCACTCTCCCATATGTGCGGGAGACTCCCGAATTCTGGGTAGGTCTCCCGGGAGAGAAGACAATTTTCCTGCATCCTGCCACTTCCTAGTGAGAGATGGGAAAAAATACCCTACCCATGGAGGATTTGTGATGAATCTCGTAATTTTGGCCCCACCATCCGCGGCAAAACTACACTTTTGCATCATTGCATCGAGGGGACGGGGCCAAAATGATGCTACCCTGCCCTCTTCCACCAGCTCTGAATACACGTTCTGACAATACGCTCGCACATGGCCATGTAATATTATGGCAAAGCTGGATAATTCTTGCTTCTGGTCCAGATTCTTTGCCAATATTCACGTAAACCTTCAACATTTTCTGTATATAAACTCCAAGATTATGTTGCTTTTCCGTCTCCTTTTCTTTTTCAAAGAATTCATGCATCATTTGCGTATTGAGCCAAGACAGGATGCTGTCACAGCAACAAAATAATATCTATTGTAATAGTTGGAAGCAGGAATTGTTTACACATTCCCCCCCCCCATAAAATAACAAGCTTAGAACACGTTCTGAAACACTACACATGCAGTTTGATGTGCAAAACAGACATTTACAAGCACAGTGTGCTAATAAGCAGAATAGTTAAAACAGAAATCAGATTGGGAGTTTGTTTTCATGGAGCTTAGTACATCTGTGACATGCACTGTCCTAATGCAGATCTTGATTTACACCAAGTTGATTCACATTAATTTTGCCCATTTGTCGCAGCTGGTGTCCTCAGTCAGGGAATCCAATTAGTTGTCAGTGTTCCATCATCTCCATCATGTACTTTTGTCTAATTAATAATAGATCTGCAGGCCCTCTATTCCAAGCAGGTTTCTTAAAATAAAGGATTAATACAAATTAAAATCTGGAAAAAAAAGTGAAATTAAGTGATACATTTTGGTGGCGCACAGATGTTAGCTGCAGGCTATTAATAACAGTTATGAGGACTTTAATAACAAACCCATTATCCAAAACATTATAAAATAAAACATTAAGAAAAAAAATTAATTGCTACTGCTCAGTTATGTAATACACACATACACATTATCATAGGGCTTCCTCCTACAGTTACTGTGAGGAGCACTGATAAACAATTTATTAAGGAGGGGAATGTGCAGTGTGGCCAAATACAGACGTTATTTGTAGATTTAATATAGTATATGTCTATAGATGCTCCAAATTCTGGAAAAAAACTTAATTGGAAAACCCAAAGTCCCAGCCTTTCCAACAATAGGGCACATAACTGTATTTAGGTCCCTTCATCAAACATAGAGGTAGATTTACTAACCCTTCTAAAAAGGAAAAGTGAACGTATTGCTCAACGCAACCAATTAGATTGTAGCTGTCATTTATCAGGCACATTCTAGAACAGTGATGGCTAACCTGTGACACTGCAGGTGTTGTGAAACTACAAGCCACAGCATGCTTTGCCAGTAGATAACTAGCTGATAACTGGCAAAGCATGCTGGGGCTTGTAGTTTCACAACACCTGGAGTGTCACAGGTTAGCCATCACTGTTCTAGAAAATGATAGCCAGAATCTGATTGGTTGCTATGGGCAACGCTGTCACTTTTCCTTTTTAGAAGGTTCGATTAATCTGCCAGTAGTGTGATAATAATGATAAATGGTTACTATTGTATCCACACACTTTAGTTAAGTCAGTTTATATTTTTAAATAATAAAACATATACATAAATCAAGCATTTTATTGCTACACAATGCAATAATCATTGACATTAGAAATAAGCAAATTATTTGTACAGAATGGGTTTGTAAAAATATTAATGATTTGACTAACCAATCAAAGCAGTGAATTAATAAGCAGGTTGGTTATGGTCATCAAGCTGTACTTTGCACCTTTCATTTATGTCCTAATTACATTATTCTATAAAACAAACTGACTGTAAAATGACCCATAAATTTAAAATGGCTTGGATACCAAATGTTTCAGGACCCAAATACAAAATGATGTTTTTTTAATTACATAGAAATGATTTGTCTGCAATACAGTATTCCTAGACAACTCATAGGAAACTCATAAAAAAAACCTGTAAAGTCCTGTATTTCTAAGAATGATTGTGACCTGTAACAAAAGCTGAAGTAAAAAATTATATATTTTCTGTCACTATAGGAGAGGATCATACATAATGCATCAACACAGGAATATATACAGCATTGTGTAACTATGCAAATTCCTGCTATGTACATTGCATGTATTATCAGCAAGTGGAAGAGGTGATAATACGCTATAGGTGTTCCTGTGAAGGGTTTCTGTGAGGGAACGGTGGGTGGGGAATTTTTTTAACCCAGAAATGTAGCTTTAAGCTGGGTAAACAAGTATAAATACGATTGGTCTGAACGCTCATTTACGATCATCTGCTTGGGAATTTATTGATGCATGTGTAGTCATGAGAATTCAGATCCAAAATCCTCCTGATCACCTCACCTGTTTATGCATGTATTACCAATATCCGACGATTTACCAATGATCCATGGTAATGCTGTACATGCTTAAAACATGGGTTATCTAGAAATATTTGTAAGTTTAATCTTACACACAAACAATATCAAAGATCATGTTCCTATAATGATTTTCTATGTACACAAAGATACTGCCAATCGTATCAAAAGCACTTACTTATCATTCTTTTGAAAATATCTTCTTACGTAGTACCTTCTATACCTGAAAAAAACATTTAGGTGAAAATGTATCAATGTCCGGTTCTTCCAGTGATTTGAAAACCGACACAAGCGCTTTAGGCAAAATGTTAAAAAAAAAGTTCTCCATCCCTGTCCTGAATGGGGGTGTTGTACGGTAGCACGATGATGAGTACACCTACAACATACACCCCAACATAAACACAACGAATGCAAAGACCACAACAGTGTTGTAATTCTGACATGTTTAACAACAGACCTTCTTCAAAGCACTGACAGTGCCACACTTTCAAGTGACGTCATTCTTCACCGATGGCTTTTTGATTGGTTGCACTTCTTGAAGGTCTGTTTTTCAACATGTCAGAATTACAACACTGTCGGGGACTTTGCATTTGTTGTGTTTATGTCGGGGTGTATGTTGTCGGTGTGTTTGTAGTCGGGATATAGACTACCACCGCCTGAATGGGCCATGCTACTTAGCATCCTCTAGGGAGGGCCCAAACAAAGTTATCATTGGCAGGGCCGGATTAAGGGAATGGAGGCCCCTGGGCTAAGGGGGCCTCCATTCCCCTGTGAGGGCCCCCTGTGAGCCCCCCCACTCTCCCAGACGTTTACCTCTTTTTGTCTCCTGTCACTATAGTCCGTCCACGGTGCTCTGTAAGCTCCTTACTGAGGAGATCTCATGAGAGTGAGACTCACGAGATCTCCTCAGTAAGGAGATTACTGAGCGCCGGGGAAGGACTACAGTGACAGGCTCAGCAGCATTGATCGGGCCGGGGGTGCCCCCGCACCAATCAATAATGCCGCTGTGCACTGTCAAGGGCCCCCTGGATCCTCGAGGCTGTAGCCCAGTTGGACCTCGGGTTAATCCAACCCTGATCATTGGACTTCTCCTAGTACCCCTGGCCTGCAGTTACCAGTGAAAGAGAATACATTTTGTGCCCCTTTAGAAAATACATAATAGTGTCCCCATAGTATATAAACTAAAAATTTGAGCCCTAGTGAGTATTACAATAAAATATTGTACTCCTGTGAGTATTTTAATAAACTAAAAGTGCCCTCGTGAGTATTTAAATATATAGATACTACCTTGTGAGTATTTAAATTTATATACTTAGTGTATTTAGATTTTAGAGGGACCTGTATTAAGTATCCAAATTCCCCTATAGTCTATGTCTGCTGTATAACATGTGTATATAGCTGTGTATATAATCTGCAATAAGCCATGTATATAGCACATTGCTATCATACCATTGTTGAATATTCAGTATTAGAGTGTTAAAATAAATATATATATTTATGAAATAATTTTGTAATGAAAAATTATTTTCAGATTGAACACAATTACTTACATATTGTCTCCTTTAAACATGGGCTCATCTCACCTATTCTAAAGAAACCATTTGTCTCGATCTAGCCTCTTTCTCCAACTACCGCCTTATTTCTCTCCTCCCTTTTGCCACCAAACTACTTGAGCGATTGGTGTACAAACACCTGTCTTACTTTCTCTTCTCTCATTCCATTCTCGACTCTCTGCAATCAGGCTTCCACCCCCAACATTCCACTGAAACTGCTCTCACAATAGTGATCAATGATGTACTTATTGTAAAATCTAAGGGTGATTTCTCCATACTCATTCTCCTGGACCTCTCTGCTGATTTTGACACTGTTGATCACCCTCTTCTCCTACACACCCTTCACTCCATTGGCCTTTGTGAAACAGTTCTTTCCTGGTTCACCGCTTCTTTATTGTTTCTACTTCTGGCACATCCTCCCCTCCACTCCCACTATCTGTTGGAGTCCCACAAGGCTCTGTTCTTGGCCCTTTACTTTTTTCATTGTACCTTTTCTATTTCATTACACCTCTTCACTTGGGGCACTAATTCACTCATTCGGCCTCCAATACCACCTCTACGCTGATGACACCCAAATCTATATCTCTTCCCCTGACCTCTCCTTCTGTACTATCTCGTGTAACCAACTGTCTTTCTGCTATCTCCAAATGGATGTCCCAACGCTACCTAAAGCTCAACATGTCCAAAACAGAGTTTATTATCTTCTCTTCTGCCAGAGTCACCAACTGCCTTCAATTTCTCTCACTTTATTAACACCACAATTTCCACGGTCTTACAAGCCCACTGCCTTGGTGTTACAATTGACTCCGCCCTCTGCTTTATTCCTCACATCCCCACTCTCTCCCAGTCCTGTAAACTTCACCTTAAAAACATTGCCAGAATACGCCCTTTCTTACTCATCATGCACCCAAAAGCCTTGTCTCATCATCTTCCCTCTTGACTATTGCAACTTCCTGCTATCTGGCATTCCTGACACCCATATATCCACACTTCAATCCATCCTAAATGCTGCTGCAAGACTGATCTTCTCTCACTGCTCCACATCTGCTGCACCACTTTGCAAATCCCAACACTGGCTTCCTGTGTCCTCCAGAATCAAATTCATATTACTCCCACTTACCTACAAAGCCCTCAACAACACTACCCCTGCATACATCTCAAATCTCATATCAAAATACTCTCCCTGCTGCCTTCTTAAATCTACTTCTGACTTGCGCCTTGTCTCATCTCTGATAACCACCTCTCACTCCCGCATACAAGACTTCTCCCGTGCTGCTCCCCACTTATGGATTTCCCTACCACACTCAATCAGACTTTGCCACAGCCTTCAAATCTTTAGATGCTCTTTGAAAACCCATCTCTTATTTAGAGGTGACCTTATCCTTGATAACACTACTCACAATAATGCACTTCACAACTATCCCGATCTCCACTCTAAGCCACACTCGCTCCTTTTGTTTCAGCTTTGCCCTCTTCCACTTAGAATGTAAGCTTTCTATTGAGCAGGGTCCTTCATACCCTTTGTTTTCATATCTGCGTTTATTTTGTCTACCCTGTATGTTCCTGTTTTATGTATGTACTGTTCTCCCTCCTGTACGGTGCTGTAGAGCACTGTGTCGCCTTGCAAATCGATAATAATAATAATAATAATAATAACACGTTATACTGTAGTCTTTCAACAAATTAATGTTGAATGACCAAACAGGCAGAATAATTTTAACAGCTAAATATAGACGTACTAGCTATGCATTATTCATGTCATCTTCATGGGAATATATTCATTATTTACACACTAATTAAACAGATATATAGGAGTTCCTCAACTGACCAATGATTATTTTATATTTGTGCTACAAAAATAAAGCAGATTTAATAACCGATATTTAAAATGTATGTTATCATCTCCATTTGTAATTATTGGAGGTATCATGATGTATCAAGTTTCTGAAACACGCATGAAGTTTATGTAAATATAGTAATTTTACAGGTGGCAAATATTGTATATAACTATTTAGGTTTCTATTATTGCACCCAAGTGTGTGTGTGGTTGTTAAGTGGGAGATGAGGTAATAAGGGTGGGTAATATTTTATCACCATTTAGTAAGTATTACAAAGCTAATATCTTGGTTATCACTTAAACAATTTGGATATTTGAACTGTTGGGTGACTCTGCGTCTTTCTGTTATGTTTTTACTACTTTGTTGTCTACAGATTCCATTCCAGATTTTGCTGAATGTCAAAGTTGTTGGTTTTCTGTGTGCTGGAGGTTTCAAAGTAACCATACTCCCCCTGCTTCCTGAGCTGCTAACAGGGATTCCACATTGTAGCTGATTTATCAGCTGTTGCAAGACTCACCACTGCTCAGTACCTAGCAGCTGGTCAGCCAACACTTTCTGCTCTCATGATTTCTAGCGAGCAGCTGATTGGCCAGGACTTACCTAAACACACTCATTGCCATATTTGCGTTGCTAGTGTTAGGTTTACCTTGGTTAGTTCTTATATCTTAGTCCTATATAGACTGGTATATCTTCTGCTGCTGGATTCAGTGTGTTTGACCTTGGCTATGTTTACTGGACCTTGCTGTTGGATCTCTGCCTGCCTTTGAACTCTCTGCCTGTTTATTGTCCTGGTGTACCTGTCCTGCTCTTTGTCTTCCTACTTTAAAATTGAAGACCGTTTGGTTGAGCAGGTATGAAGACTGATAAAACAAAGGTGCTCTACTTATAGTCAAAGATACTTATTAAATAATTTGGCATGATATTTGGTATCCCCCACCAATGTTGGTAACTTTTGACTGGGAAGAGCAAGCACAAGTAGACCAAGGTGCAGCTGCCAACTTATATGCATTTAGTAACATTTATTGGAAAAAATGCAAAAGTAGCAACCACCGACAAGCCAACCGTTGGGGCCTTCCACAGGGTAGTCGGGGATATTACCATTCTGACAATGTAGCTTTCAGGGTGAATCAGTTCCATATAATATTATTTAGGAGAGAGATATTGGGTATGCGGTGCATGAGGAATAGGGCGTGGTCAGGGCGGGATATATAGCGGTAGTAAGAGGAATGTATGAGTGTTGTGAATGGTAGGTGCAAATCCGATCAGAGGGTGTATAAGTTTATTGCAACATCAACAAGTGTCTTGATAATAGAGCTGTCTTTAGTGTACGCGCTGAACTGGCAGTAGTATAAAATGAATACAGTCTCTAGAGAGTTCCTGTGGGTGCTTTCCTTGTCCACCAAGTCGCATGTAAATAATGAAATGAAATTATTTACATGTGAACTTCGACCTGGCGGACAAGGAAAGCACCCGCAGGAGCTCTTCTCTCTAAAGTCTGTATTCATCTTATACTACTGCCAGTTCTGTGTGCACACAAAAGACTGCTCTATTATCAAGATACGTGTTGATGTTGCAATAATCTTATACACCCTCTGATCAGATTTGCACCTACCATTCACAACACTCATACCTTCCCCTTACCACCTCTAGCCCAAACCACACCCTATTCCCAGTGTGCCCGGGTCCAATATCTCCTTCATTAATAATATTATGTTCCTTGTAGGCCACAGACTACCTTAAAACAGGGTATCAGAGGCAGCAGTCCAACCACCCTTCCCAAACCTCGTTTTAGGAGCGCTAATTCCCAACCCATTTCTGCTAACTCTTAAATCAGTTCCATGACTGCTTTTAAGGACTAGTAAACCCCAGCAAACATACACATACACAACCACACAGCACCAAGTGCACTAATAAAAAACCTCTCCATTTCTTGGTAGACTACATATGTACGAGTAGTCTGGTAGACAATTGTCCTCCTGTCATTCTTCCCAGTTCTCCCATATACCAAATAATTTATTTGGAGTATCCCCAATATTTCTCAGTATTACAGCTGCAATTCCCACCGACATAGTGTCTTCTTTAGCTCAAGTCCAGCATAATAATATTCAATAAGTTATTGCGGTAAAACATAAAATATGACACTTGGTACCAGATAGTATATTTCAGAACACTAGGAATGTTACTAGAATTACCTTAAGTGAAATTCTGGACTATGTCAGATAGTTATCTCTGAATCAATTTGCTAAGCTGCATTCCAAGGTGTATTTACAGTAAGATGAGGCAAACTAACCAGAATTCATTTTGGGATAACAATACCTGCATCTATATGTTAGGAATACGCAGGGAACTAATAACAACTTTTAGTTCTTCAGACTGTTCTTTGTGGAAATGGCTACCAAAATAGAGATTATCTTGCAAGAGTTCATTTCCTTTTTCATGTTTTATATTTCTAACATTTGTGTGTTTGTCATTTTAGTTTTGTTGATTACTATTAACCATACATCTAATCACTGTCACTGCCATCTGTGCATAATTGTAATGCTTGCCCAATAGAATATATCAAAGCTATAACATTGTTGTTAAACAAATAAAGTCAATTACAAACAACATGGGGTTGTCTTTTTCTGAATTCCCGCAGGACTACTGTGCAGTGATGTCATCACACACTTTTTAATACATTCATATGACTGCTACAAGTCGTTTAAGGAACTACGTAAGGATCCCCATAGAGCTGCTGAGTATTATTACCAAGTTCCCTGTTTATTATTTGAGTATTGTCATTTTTGTTCCTTTTGTACTTTCCTAGGGACCTTAAAAGTGTAATAATAAAGTCTGGGCTGTGCATTTCACACAAGCACCAGTGTGGCCTGTTTGGAACATTTTGGAGACCGTCTAGTTTTGAATTCCTGCAGGACTGCTGTACAGTGATGTCCTCACACAGTGTCTCCTACAGCTATTAGATAGGCCTTGCTGGTGCCTCCAGGATTGCAAAGAGAGGGAAACAAGAAACCCTGAGCCCATTTAGCATTTTGGAGTCAGAGCATGGACCTTAAACCCCCTAGTCCTAGATGCAAACGCTACAGCTGCTACCTCTATCGCATACTTGCCAACTTTTCCTTGTTGGTTTCAGGGAGATCCCGGGGAGGTGGGCGTGTGGGGTGGAGTTTGACGAATCGCATCATTTTGGCCCTGCCCCCTAAATGATGTCACAATTTTGGCCAATTACAGCAGGGTGTGGGGCTAAGATGACGGGATATTTATGTCATTAAGCCCTGCCCCCCACTACTTATCTATTGCGGGGGCGAGAACCAGATGGTTGCCCTGCTCTCCTGGGAGGTATCCCAGAAATGCGGGAGTCTCCCGGACATTCTGGGAGAGTAGGCAACTATGCGTTATAGAAAAGCAACTAATGAATCTCTAGAGACTGAAGTTTCTTTTACATTTCTGCCTCCATTACTGAAGTCATGTTGTCTTACCTGTCAGTCTTTGATTAAGTCTAGGAATCCATAAAAATGTCCACCTCCATAGGCATCAATGCATGGACATAGCACACAATTTCTGAACTGTGTCATCATGCCACAGATGGTGAAGCCAACCACATCTTGTACTGGCTCTGCATCAGGGAGAATACCAGACTCTTCAGGGAGTGAGGGAGATCACCCCTATTTCAGGGAGTCTCCCTGACACTCAGGCAGAGTTGGCAAGTATGCTCTATCACTATGCCACCATTGCAAGTTGTTGTTTGTATGTGTCACCAGCCTCAAACATCCCAAATTCTATTGAACTGCATCTGGTCTCTTTCCTCCACCTTTTCCTAAAATAGGAGTTCTGGCATCAGTGCTTCTGCACAGTATCTGTGTAACAACACCTTAGGGTACTTGTACTATTAAATTTGCTGAAAGGTCTGATATGCAGCCAAATTGCATATGCTGTATTTTTACTCTACATGATTAGCTTACTTTGAGACTTTATAACATGCATTACTACTCTGGGATGTGCACATTTTATTGTGTTAAATAAAGCAGCTTGTTTTATAGTTGAGTTGATTTCTCATGTAATAATAAGGTCCAGCCAGCACCTTCAGCAGAAAGCTCTCGGTCTTATTTGGAAAATATCAATGAAGATTTGTTTGAACCGTTTGATGTTATCATTTTATTTTTTATTGTTAGATGCATTTGTGGAGGAGCACACTTTTGCACAGACCATGAGTATCAACTGGAGATAATCCAGACAGTTTACTGATGTCAGTTTTTAGGCATTTCACTTAAGGTTAGGAAAAAGGTATTTAGGGCTAAGTTTATCTCATATTTGCTGACTTTTTGGACATCCCCTCTGGTATAATGTAAGGACGTGACCATGTGGTTTGGGTCATCACCTCCGCTGCAGAATGACAGGAATCTTTTTACCAGGAACCACCCCGCAAGGCCTGATGATGTGAATTGTGTCATTAAGGCCCCGCCCTCTTAACTGGACGTAGAGGGGGAAGCAGGAGGGTTGCACAAGAAGTAGAGATGGGATGCAGGAGGGTTGCACAAGAAGTAGAGGAGGGATGTAGGAGGGTTGCACAAGAAGTAGAGGAGGGATGCAGGAGGGTTGCACAAGAAGTAGAGGCGGGATGCAAGTGGGTTGCACAAGAAGTAGAGGCGGGAAGCAGGAGGGTTGCACAAGAAGTAGAGGTGGGATGCAGGAGGGTTGCACAAGAAGTAGACGTGGGAAGCAGGAGGGTTGCACAAGAAGTAGAGGCGGGATGCAGGAGGGTTGCACAAGAAGTAGACGCGGGAAGCAGGAGGGTTGCACAAGAAGTAGAGGCAGTATGCAGGAGGGTTGCACAAGAAGTAGAGACGGGATGCAGGAGGGTTGCACAAGAAGTAGACGCGGAAAGCAGGAGGGTTGCACAAGAAGTAGAGGCAGGATGCAGGAGGGTTGCACAAGAAGTAGAGGTGGGATGCAGGAGGGTTGCACAAGAAGTAGAGGCGGTATGCAGGAGGGTTGCACAAGAAGTAGAGGCAGGATGCAGGAGGGTTCCACAAGAAGTAGAGGTGGGAGGCAGGAGGGTTGCACAAGAAGTAGAGGCGGGATGCAGGAGGGTTGAACAAGAAGTAGAGGTGGGATGCAAGTGAGTTGCACAAGAAGTAGAGGCGGTATGCAGGAAGATTGCACAGGAAGTAGAGGCGGGATGCAAGTGAGTTGCACAAGAAGTAGCGGCAGGATGCAGGAAGGTTGCACAAGAAGTAGAGGCGGGATGCCGGAGGGTTGCACAAGAAGTAGAGGTGGGATGCAGGAGGGTTGCACAAGAAGTAAAAGTGGGATGCAGGAGGGTTGCATACTGCTTAACGCCACATGACATAATGCACCACACAAGTGATTCTTCCTCTGTAAACTAGTAATTGTGTGAATCACATATTAACAATAACAATGTCCCTTTATCCTATACATTTTTATACATTTATACAAAACAAAATTAATCGATTAGTAAAACGTAATTACGTTGTTAGTGACAACATTACATCCAGTATCCAGAACAGGAGGACATTTGTCTATATATAGAATATAAGAACAGCGACCGACATAGGCGGAGGTTACAGATGCCTGGCATCCTGCGTTCGTTACACCAGGACTATTGCATAAAATAGGAGCCAAATTAGTGTCAGTGACTTCGCGTGAGACAATGTGACATTGACAGCGACAATATGACATTACATCTTACAGTCTAACCATGGCATTCTTAACATGACTACATTTTTCTGCCTGTAGTGTGGAAGATATTCAGCAAGACTTAGCTTTTTTACATATTTGTTTTTAGAAAACAAATCATTTACCCAAGCTAAAAATACTGTACAGCCATGTTCCAAAATGTACACACTACAATAACTAATTGGTTATAAAATCTGTATAAATGGCAATATTTGTTCTAACAATAAGTGACAAGAGGGTAAAAAAATGTTTTTCCAAATGTGTCATGCTGCTAATAATACTAACCATCATTTTGGATTAACTTTATGAAATATAACTGGTGGCTAAATATTTCATTGTTCTTTTCTGTAGCATAAATTCTAATCAAGTCTCTTAAATTTGTCAAGCTCAGTGGAATTTTGGTGGAAATTATGAATGCTAACAGAGAATAATTACGTTTATGTGTATTAAAATTAACTATTTACGTATTTATTTATTTTGATGGATCTGCGCTGGACCAATGAAGGCATTGTTGGATGTACTGTTTGCCAGTACGGCTTAAGGATCTCAAGTGCACAATAGCTAATATATGGAGCCATCATTCATCAGCGTTGAGGCAGAACTATCTTTAAACATAGCTCTGAAACTGCTTGGAAATATTGTCAATCTTCCGTACGCTCCTACATAATGGTGTGTAAGGCAGGAGACTTGGCCACATTGACTGGCTTTGATATAATATCTACACCTCATTGGGTATCAAAGTCTATCCAAACACTTCTTTGATTCTGTCATAGACTAACAAACAGTATTTGAGAGTAGCATGCGGCAGCAATAGTAAATCCATTTACAACTGAATAGTGTGGAGATGAAAATTACACATATTTTACATAGCAGACATTTTTTATGCTAGAAATAATAAACTATTATATGGATTTCTTTGGTTAACTATCGTGTGCTATAGACCTATATAGAATCCATTTTTTCTCTGCAGTGACCATTCTGAAGCCTACCACCCAGGCCTTTGTTACACAAGATAATCTTGCTTTATTGGGTTTTAAACTTTCTATTCAATCAGAAAAAAAGTTAACTTTACTAACAATCTAAACTGCTCTTCTATTAAAATATTCTGTAGATCATGTAAGCTGATTGGTTGGACCAGATTAATTGATGTACCAATGACACTTTTTAAAACAATTGCATGAGGACATTCTATGCATTGCACCTTTTATGTGTCCTTTGATTTCATGAATATGTGGTGCCCAGCAAGTTGTCAATGTTCCTTACAGATTACATATTGTAGGAAGCTAAAAAGTGACACTTTCATTCCACCCATCCCTCGTAAAGAGATGGGTCTCAAAAATTATCACCCTACAAACTATGCTAGGTATAAAATAAAAAAAAACATACTAATTGTAATTTAAATTTGTAATTGAATTTATTATATAGGTTCCCTATGTGTATTACACTAACATTGATATATTAGGATTTATCTTATATTATGGGGTATAATTACTAAACTGCGGGTTTGAAGAAGTGGAGATGTTACCTATAGCAGCCAATCAGAAAAAATTATATATATTTCACTTTTACTAGAAGTAGTGACCAACTTCTATGATATTTGAAAAGGCACTTCACATTAATTTCCAAATAGTCCATAGTGCTTGAATTCATGGTAGATTTGGGGGTATTTTTACTAAACTGAGGTTATAAAAAGTGTAGATGTTGTAGATGTTGCCTATAGAAACCAATCAGATTCTAGTTAGCATTTATTTAGTACGTTCTACGAAATAACAGCTAGAATCTGATTGGCTGCTATAGGCAACATCTCCACTTTTTCAAAACCCGCAGTTTAGTAAATATACCTCTGGATCTTAGTGTATATTCATTGTAATGAATTGGTGATGGGAAGTAGGTTTAAGAAGACCCATTAGCCGAAATGATTACTAATTCATTTATTATTAATATAGTGTAAGTGAAATGAGTGATATGGAATGACTATGCAATTCATTTCTTTTTTTGGCTACAGAGAAAACATTTTTTTTCCAAATACAGTTGGAAAAAGTAACGGTCACACGGTCACACGGTCACAATATATCCTGAGCTTTGATTTGATTTAAGCAGAATAGTAGCTGAGAGTGGATGTATAATAAACTTTATTTCACATAATTTTACCCTCTTCAGCTCACTTATTGGCCTTTCTTGTACTCGCCTGTGTGGGTGTTCATTTGGGCTAGAATAAAATTAGTACAGTTCATTTGAAAAAATTATCTCCACTGCTGATCTGTGAAACATTTTGAAGTCCGTTAAAAAGGGGCCTCTAGTGATCAAAGAACAAGTCTAGACATCCATCCTTGTTCCTGACTTTCCTGCTCTGTTAATACATTTGTTCTGATTGAAATGCAGTGTATATTCATTTGGGAAGACTAGAGATGAAATACACTACCTTGCTAGATGTGAATAAAAATCCTACTCCCCCAAATTCAGATCCTCTCCCAGACATTACAGGAGAGTAGATGAGTATGATAAAAATAGCTGTGCTTGGTTTGCAAAATTTAAGCGTGTTTTTAATTTTTTATCTTTGGGTGACTTTCATTTACTGGTTTGTATGCGTTCTACCGCTACTTTACTAAACACATTGGGGCTGAGTCATTAAGACACGTATCTGTCGATTTTTAATGTATCGTACACAAAATCACTCCGTGCATGCTCAGAACTGGGTGATACAGCCTGTCTGCAGCGTGCGTGGGTACAATGGACACTTACTACAGCCTAAGATTTTGAGGAGTGAATGGAGTGGGGCAAGGGACGTCTGGTAGTAATCTGGCGCACGTAGCCTCGTCCGAAACAAGCACTGGGCGTCCCAAAGTTACTTGTTTTTCTGCCGTATCTTTTGCACCAGCTATAGGACTAGTCAAAGTTCTGAGTCCTCGTGATGTCAGTATCGTGTGCATGTCATAACGTGTCTGCAATCAGGAGTAACTGTAAAAATGTCTGTTATGTACAGTAGACAATACGGGCAGCCTAATAATTGTTTTTTTCAAGAGGGAAACAAATATTAAAAAAGTTTTTATATTGCCATAAATGTCTATATTATTGACAGGTAACATTAATTGCTCATTATTTTTTTTCGGTGCATACTTTTGAGATGTTATATTCTACATAGTTGTTGTACGTATCCTGCAGTGTCTGGTTAGTAGAGCAGAGTAAACCAACACCCATAGTCATCACTACACATATCTTTAGATCCGTTCCATGTTGACTTAGGGAGCTGATTTAAGTGCAGTTTATAACAAACGCACAATGGACTCAGTGGGCCTGAGTCATTAAGGAGAGCAAAGCATAAAAAAGAAGTAACTTTGCACCTGGGCAAAGCCATGTTGCATTGGAGGGGGAGGTAAATTTAAAATGTGGGGACAGATTTATAGTTGGGGTAGAACATGTCCTAGATCAACTTTAAGTTTCAGTGTTAAAATAAAGCTATTAAGTATTTGTGTGCTAGATGGAAAAACAGCCAGTATTTGACTTATGTGCAAAATAATAAACTAAATTTGCACCCCTTGTATTGTAACATGGTTTGCCCTGGAGAACATTTACTCCTTTTTTTTGCCTTACTTTCCTTAATGACTCAAGCACATTAAGTTTACTTTATTTTTGTGCCTTTTAGACTTGTAAGCATTCAGTTGCCCTGGGATATTTCCTGGGATATGTGAGACACAAAAATAACAAATCTGTCTATATAACCCTCCTACACTAAAGGAGGGCTGGCAAATTTTAGCCCAGGGGATAAGACTTGGTTCAGCAGCCTATTAGGAACATTTTAAAGGAAAAAAAATGACCCAGCCCAAGGTAGTCCACTATGGGGCCGTCCAAGGGGGTATGGGTGCCCACCTGCCCACAGCCCACCCAGCCCCTGCTCCACACCATAGCCAGGTGCATGTAACTGAACACCGGTGTTAAATTTCTAAAATGTGATTTGTGTAATGAATTTAAACCCTGTGGTTTAGCATTGTAGAGACAAAGTGGCGATGTCTGCTACTGAGTGCTGTGTGATGTCCTGATCCAAGGACTCGTCATAATGCGAAGCGCAAAAATATATGAATATATGATTTGCCATTTTTGGTAATGCTGAAGTACAGTTTTTTTCACTGTCTTTTAGCATTATCATTTTATTAAAATCTTTACGACTAGTTGAAGGGCTACAGTTCATAAATCACTCATATCTTGCATAAAACTTTTTTCGGAGAAAGGTCATGCAATTGCTTTCAATTGGATTTTTTTATTTTTATTTAAATGGTGTTCATTTTTAATATTTTAAAGTGCTTGGAGATTACCAATGTAATCTTGATAGAACAGAATAATTTTAAGCTGTTGTTATGGACTCAGGTAGATTACATTTCTCTGAGATGAATATTAGTAATGCAGAAATGCACATTAGAGTCATCTGTAGCTTTTAATTGCTGAGGTTTAGAGTGTGTGTGTGTGTATAAATATAAATATATAAATATCGATAGATATAGATCTATATCTATCGATATTTATAGATCTTTCTATAAATAGATAGATAGATCTCTCTATAGATAGATAGATAGATAGATATATCTCTCTATAGATAGATAGATAGATCTCTCTATAGATAGATAGATAGATCTCTCTATAGATAGATAGATAGATAGATAGATCTCTCGATAGATAGATCTCTCTATAGATAGATAGATCTCTCGATAGATAGATAGATCTCTCGATAGATAGATAGATAGATCTCTCTATAGATAGATAGATAGATAGATAGATCTCTCGATAGATAGATAGATAGATCTCTCGATAGATAGATAGATAGATCTCTCGATAGATAGATAGATAGATAGATCTCTCGATAGATAGATAGATAGATAGATCTCTCGATAGATAGATAGATAGATCTCTCGATAGATAGATAGATAGATCTCTCGATAGATAGATAGATAGATCTCTCGATAGATAGATAGATAGATCTCTCGATAGATAGATAGATAGATCTCTCGATAGATAGATAGATAGATCTCTCTATAGATAGATAGATAGATAGATCTCTCTATAGATAGATAGATAGATCTCTCTATAGATAGA
This sequence comes from Mixophyes fleayi, assembly GCF_038048845.1. Lineage (NCBI taxonomy): Eukaryota > Metazoa > Chordata > Amphibia > Anura > Limnodynastidae > Mixophyes > Mixophyes fleayi. The sequence continues at coordinate 316,179,044 of NC_134404.1, forward strand.
TAGATAGATAGATCTCTCTATAGATAGATAGATAGATAGATCTCTCTATAGATAGATAGATAGATAGATCTCTCTATAGATAGATAGATAGATCTCTCTATAGATAGATAGATAGATAGATAGATAGATAGGTATATATATATATATATATATATATATATATATATATATATATATATCCATCCATGTGTATATATATATATATATATATATATATATATATATATATATATATATATATATATATATATATATATATATATATATATATAGATCTTTCGATAGATAGATCTCTCGATAGATAGATAGATCTCTCGATAGATAGATAGATCTCTCGATAGATAGATAGATCTCTCGATAGACAGATAGATCTCTCTATAGATAGATAGATCTCTAGATAGATAGACATATATGAATAGCATACTGTATATGTAAAGATATGTAACATTTCTGTACAAACATTCTACAAATAAAAATCAATATCCTTTAATATGCTACCTACATTTCGGATTTTTTCTCCATGTTTCAATCATTTTCATCCCGCCTCCCCTGTAATTTTAGCTCCATCCTCCCATAGTGATACTTACAGTGGGACTCCAGTGATGAGAACGCTGTCTGCTGGCACCTCACAGCTTCATGGTGACTATTTCAAGGGTCTTTAGACATCTCCATTGATCGCCTTTGGTTTTCCTATTTCAGTGCAATGTGCTATATTTCATTGCAAGACAATTAATTCAAGCAGTAGAATGTGCTGTTACATACAAAGTACAGTGGAGCAATAAAGCCAGGGGACCAAGGGAACTTCATGAGGACACGGGTCTGCAAACACCATTAGTAACCTCATTGCTGTTGTGAGTCCACAGATGCAGCCGTTACAGACGGTATCTACTTGAATTCCCTGCTAGACAAGTCCAATGAAAAGGTCTTGATCACTATTAAGGAGATGGGTGGTGGAGGGGCCAAAAACAACATGGGGAGAAGTTCATGAACACAAATAGTAATAAACATTTGAGACCAAAAGAGGAATTAATCCATGTAGATCTACACCATAAACCTAAAAGTGGAACATATTGGGAGCACAATAGGTACAGTTGGGAGGTACAGATAGAGCATAGGATCAGTTGTCACAAAATATCCCATTTCAAATTATCTTAATGAAATATACACATGGAATTAAGTTTAGAAATTTGTTCCAGAGATAATTATCCTTGATACAATAAGAGATCAACTTGGGGTAACTAATTTTCTAACTCTGATCTTTGTTCATTATGGATCGTCTTGGGATAACTAATGCTCTATATTTTTTGTCCAAATTATGTCCCCCATTTACTTAAATCAAGTTATGACCTCAGTGCTATGCAGTACAGCTCTTTAGAAGGGTAACAAACGTTTATTCTCTAGTCACATGTACGGTTGGAACAAATGTTTAGTGCAGTAACTCGTTGCACAGGTAGCGGACAGAGTTAATTCTGTGCTGAGATATATGATAAAGAATATTGATGCTAATAGCACCCCCTCTGAGAGCAATCACTAATGTATACTGCGTATAAGTACCTTCTTTATTTATTTCCGTGCTTGGCAATCTGTCGGAGGAAATGCAGCACAGTATTCAAAGCATTTTTTTGTCAAAACATTTGCTCTTGTTTATTGACAAGTACTGCAATTTAAAAACTGCCCCCACAGGACTTTTTCATTATATCCTCTATTCCCACATCCCTTTTGGTCTGCAGCAAATATCCAAATCAATCCAATCGATACACCACATAATGTATAGGCAAGCATGTTTTACCACCTGAACAAAATAGCACCAAATGCCTTTGTTTGGGCTTCGATACACATTTTTATTGCTACACCAATCAATTGTAATGTGCGGTTTAATAGCAGACCATTTCCAATAATTATTTTTAGAACACTGCTTTCGTAATTACTTTTTAAATCATTGGGTTCTCGGTATTGTAAGTCACAAATTAGGTTATTTTCAAAAAATCTCCTGTGTAGGTAATCAAGATTTTCTTCTGCTTCTGCTGCAGCAGTTCCTGCTTTAGTGAATGGCAAATCTTACCTTTCAAGTTTTTATCTTTCAGCGTCTGATCCTTGTGGTAGCCGCGTGTCATACATCTTGTTATCAGTCTACGATTTATTGCGGCGTTGAATCCTTCATTCACCGGCAGATCACATTCGGAGCTAAATCCTAAATGTGAAGTTTTAGGAGAAACCATCTCAACTTGAGATCAGGGCATTAGCTTGAAAAGCCGGCTATAATAATCTGACATGGGGAATGGAGCAATGGAGTTTCCTTGACATTTCTGTAACTTGTAGCTCCTTGCATTTCATTTATCCCGAGTGACAGTAATATGGAACTTATTTTTTTCGGCTGCGTAGAGCAATAGTCATCTGCTGATCGGTTTCAGCATAAGAATGAAAATCTAGATAAGGCCTATGACACCTGTTTGATAGAGTTGTTGCTGAATCTTCATTCGTACAATGAGGTATAAACCTGTAGCTGAGATCTTATTCCATTTTCGGGTTTTTAAAACCCAGCTGTCTTAAAAGCACAATGTAATTCCACTAATCAAAATCTAATTCTCTGTCAAAGCCATGAAAATATTCAGCTTAATTATAAAGTCATACCAATATAGAAGCAAACCTTAAAACATTTCCAACATAGTATGCTTCCATAAAGTTTAGACAATTGTATGTGTGTTTGACTCAGAGGACTGTACAGTACTCCCCAGCTTATTATCCAATCAGATCATTGGAATGGTCACAGCAGCACAGCCTGTTTCAGGAGATGAGTATGCTGATCATGTGGGTGGTAGTGAATGGTCCACTCATGTGATTATATTAGTGAGGATGGACAGCATGGAGGCAAGCAGGAAGCCACAGACTGAGAGTTAGATAGTTGGAGGAGCTGGATCTTCCCAACAGCACAGAGTGGTAATAATACAGGAAGATTGTGGTGCCAAGCTCAACTCTACGTGAACCAAAGTTCATGTATCCACATTTTTATTTATACTCCATACTTCCAGAATGTATTGTGGTGCCATTATAAATTATATCTATGAGATTCTTTTACATTATGTCTTTTCAGCTACAAGGTGTTCCACAAAGGAAAACAAACTTTTTTTTTCACCTTAGATAAGGTAAAAAAAAAGCCCAAGTATATATATGGTTTTATTTTCCTACATAACCCTTGTCAAAAGTTTGACTGGGGACTTTGATGTTAAACCACCTGTGTCCCAAGTTTCATGTTCGCTTATTCCTAAGGACTATGGGCCTGATTCAAGTCCATGAGTAGAATACTTTGCGTAGCATATATCCACACTGTGCATGTCCATAAACGGACGTTACACCAATGAGCTCAGTTGTACTTGATTCATATCCACACGCATCTGAGACATATGACTCCCTTACGACTTGAGAGATGGCACGGGAAAGGGAAGGGGGAGACTATATCTGCAATATCTTTTGCTCTTGTTACAGGGCAGGTGTAAATGCTGGATTATAGTGATGACCAACACGGTCTTTGTCTACAAACATTCATCTATGCGTCCCAGTATCTCTCACAAAACAGCTGTATGCACTGAAGAGTTCTTTATTTATTTAGTTATTTTAAAATAATACATGGAATGCAAAACAAAATCTCATATATACTGATTATATTGTAATAAATTATAGTTATTTTATTCATCATGGTATTGTTATCGATTGTTATTTTAATTTCTTATCATATAAAATGATGTGCAGCATGGATTCTGTGTGGAGTTTATATGTTCTCCACGTGTTTGTGTGGGTTTCCTCTGGGTGCTCCGGTTTCCTCCCACATTCCAAAAACATACTAGTAGGTTAATTGGCTGCTATCAAATTGACCCTAGTCTCTCTCTGTCTGTCTGTGTGTATGTTAGGGAATTTAGACTGTAAGCTCCAATGGGGCAGGGACTGATGTGAATGATTTCTCTGTACAGCGCTGCGGAATCAGTGGCGCTATATAAATAGCTGATGATGATACTTCAGAGATCCAGCTTTGTGTATGAAGAAGTCTGAAAGACATCTAAATTCAGTGCAGTAAGTAACCATATGAAAAAGCTTTAAAAACAGTGTTTATGATTTTAAAGAATAAGTTTTATTAGGACAATTAAATTATAGGAAGTTAAATCCTAATTTAGTGTGCTTTAGTAATTTAAGCCAGTCACCATGTCTGGTTCTTCAATAACATCCATCTCTCTTGATGAATGCTCTTTTATGTTCACGTCACATTCAATACTGTTATTATAGAAGACAGACAAAAAGTGCAACAAAATCATATTAGTCCCAACTACCAATTTATACATGCAAGGCTTTGTTCTCACCAGAAACATCAATATGTCTGACGTCAAGATAAAAATGATTGAAACATGGTGTATAATGACAAATTCTTCTTCTTAACGTTCTGTTTTTATAAACTAAATATGTTGAGATTTTTTTTTTCTAAAAAAATAAGTCATTGTACAGCTTTTCATAAAAGTGTCACCTCTTTTTTGGAGCATTACTAAGTTAGAATCATGAAGAAACTTGAACTTAATTAGCTTGGCGAGCAGATGCAATTTTTCATTTCAGCTCATTTCATTGCAGGGTAGAAAATTTGTTCAGATCAAACGAAATTGAAATGAAAACAAATTGAGTAAGAGATCTATCTTTAACATGTTTTGGGTTAATACATCACACACTGAGGTGGTGTTTGTGTGTGTGTGGTCAATGCACACTGTACAGACTAATCCAGCAAAATGTATGACGTGTGCAATTGTGCCCTGAGTGACATGATTGCCCCATCGTTAGGTACTACCCTCAGGGGCAAACACAGGCTTTCTAGAGACTTTCTATGCCATGCTATCAATGTGTACATGACCAGCCTGCTTGGGGCATGCTCTTCAACCCCTTTAGATCCTCCTAGGCACATGTTACATCAGTGTATGCTAACCTGTGACACTCCAGGTGTTGTGAAACTACAAGTCCCAGCATGCTTTGCCAATATATAGCAGCTTATTGCTGGAAGGGTATGCTGGGATTTGTAGTTTCACAACACCTGGAGTGTCACAAGTTAGCCAACACTGCGTTAGATGTTAGCAGTTAAGTGCACAACCCCCTAGCATTAAATCAATTAAGTACCATCACCCCACTAGATCTGGCCCTAAATCCTTCGAAATTATGTGATTTTGTCAGAGATAGGGTTTCTTTCTGTTTATTAAAGACTAAGAGGTATATTTACTAAGCTGCGGGTTTGAAAAAGTGGAGATGTTGTCTATGGCAACCAATCACATTCTAGCTGTCATTTTGTAGAATGTACTAAATAAATGACAGCTAGAATCTGATTGGTTGCTATAGGCAACATCTCCACTTTTTCAAACCCGCAGTTTAGTAAATCTAGCCCTAAGGCCTGAGGAAACTATTGCCACATATCTTAATGCGAAAAAAGAAGAAAGAGAAAATAGTACTAAAAAGGGCACTCTTTTAAACAGATAATTGTTTAGATGATGGGATATGTGAATAAAATGAACAACCTTTATTAGTTTGTTCTAAAATAACTAAGCGGAATATTTAAAAATTGAAAATTGATGTGAGTGCATTAAACTTAAATATTCAACAGTTAAAAGGTAGAAAACTACCTCACTGGCCTGTTATGCAATATACCTCAATCGCTGATAGAGAATATTATTATGAAGTATTTGTAAAAATTTGCTCTTAAATAGTGTAACGGAGCCTATACTAAATATTTAATAATAGGTCAAATCACGGGAGACAAAGAAGGATCCGCCCTCTAAGTTGGGATATTCATATTTAAGTCAGTCATTCCCTTATCATGAAAAATGGGGTATGTGGGTACCCTGTCACAGTGTTGTGACTAACTTGGGCTGGTAGAATGAAACACGTTCACTGTCAGTGTAGCGTGTGTACGATATCAGAGATCACTATAGGTATCAATATAAAGGAATATTCCTACATACACACTTGCAGCCTGACTATAATATAGGGCGGATGATAGTGGGCTCTATACGGCGCCCGTGTATTTGATATCGTAATCCCTGTCAGTGAGTCTGAGACTAGCTAACTATTAGTATGATATGTGGCCCCTAAAACTGATTCCCTCGTTGACCTAATAAAGTATTGTGATCTCCTATACTGTTACATATAATCTCTCAGCTTAATAATAGTAATGAGGACATGGCAACAGGCTCAGCGTTACGCCGACGTGCGTTTCGCTTTTGAGATTTAACGAGGCCTTCGAAATTATGTGATTTCGCCGGAGATAGGGTTTCTTCCTGTTTATTAAAGACTAAGGCCTGAGGAAACTATTGCCACATATCGCCAGCATCCTCCAGCGAAGCTTCCCAATGCAAATCATGCATGCACAGAGGCTCCCTGGACAGGCTGCCGAAGCCGTAGTACTCTTCATAAGTGGGGTGAACGCAGATTGTCTATCACATCAATAAGCAGCGATAGATAATCTAGGTTATCATCCCTGAATAATAACTAGGCCACTAAATATGTACTTTTTAGCTTTGTCTGAAATATAGCTCTACCTCCATCACTCCTTCCAACTGCTTCTAAATTGGCTAGTCAGTTGTCAGACTGTATTCCTGAGATACCGTATATACTCGAGTATAAGTCGACCCGAATATAAGCCAAGGCACCTAATTTTACCACAAAAAACTGCGAAAACGTATTGACTCGAGTATAAGCCTAGGGTGGGAAATGCAGCAGCTGCTGATCAATACACCATAATAGCACACAAGCTTTCTTTAACATCAAGTCATTCATTCACCTCAGAGTTTTGTAGTGGTGGGAGCAGAAACAGACCTTTGTCACTCTAGGCTGACTGATATGTTGTGCTCAGTATGTGTAGTCCTGTCAGTGGAACGCACATGCGTTCCACTGTGGAAGTTAACAGCTGAGAGATCAGAGACACAGGTCAGTCACTCGAGTATAAGCCGAGGAGGGCTTTTTCAGCATAAAAAATGTGCTGAAAAACTCGGCTTATACTCGAGTATATACGGTAGATGTGTCATAGTTAATGGTTTCGGTAAAAATGCATGTAATTAGTACGACAGCTAGATATAGATATCTGTATACAAGGTACCCATCTGCACTCACATCCCAAGATAACACAGAGAGAGGGGAAACACAAATCAGAGAATATTGATTGTCCCTGATGGTGTGAGAAGAACACTGCTGAAAAACAGCAGCGTGCTGTAACTCAAAGCAACCAATCAGATTTCAGTTTATAGCAGTCTAGTGTAGTCATACCGATGAAAGTTCATGTCTGATTGGTTGCTATGGGTTACAGCAAATCCGTTTAATGAAATAATTTGGCATTGTACAGCTGCATTGTACGATTTTCCAAGTACTACAAGCTTTAATACTCAATAAATTGACTTTTCAGACAATCATTTTGACACATGTATTTGAGTGATGTCCTTGTTTCAGTAACTCTTCATCAATGCTTGACAATAATGTGACCTTCGGGCCTTGCTGACAGATTTTCTGCCAATGGAGGCCATTGATTAACATGACATTAAATGTTCTGTATGCTTTAAAAAAAAAAATCTAAAGAACTCATAGAAGTCAAGTGTTTGATTTGACTGTGGTTGTTTTCGGGAAATTAAAACATTAATACGTGGACTTGTTACCCATTTGCAACCTTTTACTATTGACCATACATTAATGCAAGCCAGTAATAAAAAGTGGCTATTTTAGGATTTACACTAATCCAGCAACCTGATACACTACGGGGGTCACATGGGCGGCCCTCTAACTTTTAAAAGGGCCGCATGTCACCCTTAATCTCCGTAATAGGTTAAAACAATACATTTAATCAAAGAAAAAGACACCTATCTGTAATAACATTTCAGCAGACATTTTAAACATGTATTACAAGGTATAATAAACAAATCTGACAATAAAGTAACAAGGAGTTGGGGGCCTCAAGTGAAGATTTGTAGGGCCGCATGTGGCCTGTTGTTCATTGCTGCACTAATCAGACCTAGCATAGTTACTAGTCATTTTAGACTCACTCACTTACATTGTGGCACCATTTCGAAATGACCTATTCCATAGTGACACTATAATTATGCTCTGAAAACGTTGAGCAGACTAGATTTTCAACATCACCGACCTATCTCTCACACATGGTTTCTCACCTTGTTACCTTGAAGAACCATTGATACCACATGTTGTTATTTAATGTACATGTAGACTGAGTATTAGCATAAGTCAATAGGCTAAATGAAGTACAAAGTTTGTAGTCAATTACTTTGCTATTTTTATGGAGGGTGGTGTTGCCTGTCTGATATCTCCAAGTAACTTTTCCTCTCTCAAACTAAGGGGTACAAAAACACTTCTGCCCAGTAATCAATCCCTCTATTCTGCCTGACTGTGAAAATGTTTGCAATGTGTCCTCAGAATTATATATAAAGAATACCTGTGTATTATAAAAAAGGAACTCGGAAATCCATTATGGATCCTCCTCCAGGAGTTAGGCTATAGTCGCTAGCCAGCATCGGATACTTTCTTAGCTATTCGGATAATGCAGATAAAGATGAGTAGAGGGGAACCAGAGTGCAATATATGCAACGTGGCATCTTGCTGGATTGTGGGGGAAAAAAACTATATGTAAATACACATTGGGCCCGATTCATTAAAGAAAGGAAAGCAAAAAAATGAGTAACGTTGAACTCTGGCAAAACCATGTTACAATGCAAGGGGTGCAAATTAGTTAATCACATATGGAAAGTACTGGCTGCTTTTTCATGTAGAACACAAATACTTCCTAGCTTTATTTTTACACTGACGTTTAATATTGATCTAGGACATACCCTATCCCAATGATAACTCTGTCCCCACATTTAAAATGTACCTCCCCCTCCAATGCAACTTGGTTCTGCCAAGGTGCAAAGTTACTCTTTTTTTGCTTTACTTCCCTTAATGAATCGTAGATTTTTCAGTAAAACACCTTTTTTTTTTTAATTCCACTTAGTTATATGTCCATGGTTTATATTGTCCTCAAAATTTACAAACATTTATCATGTCATTAGTTTTGAATTCTGGAAAATAAATAGCACGCAGCATCAAACTGTGCTACGTCGGAAAATATATTAAGCGATCCAGCTGAAGTCATTTGATAAAAGAATTTATGCACAGGTCAAAAGACATTGAGGAAAAGACAGAAGGGAAACCATTTTCACAATGCATAATGTAACAGCTTGCTGTAAGCAGGCTATTAATTAAAGACATCAGTCAGAGCATCATCTTCAAGCAGGTAGTTTAGAACAAGGTTGAATAATGTCTTCCCTTCATTTTCAAGTCAACTACATTTTCTTAGCACAAAATTCATAATCTATATCTCTTTTAAAAAATCAAACACGAATTAAAAAAGAAAAAAAGAAAATATGTTTAGAAGAACTTAACAATACTCAAAAGTACAAATCTGGAGACTGCATATAAAAATGGTGTCAATCAAATTAGTGAGGAGTAAATTATGTCAATATGGACTGGTGACTGCACATTGTATCCCCAAAGAGAAATAACACGGATGTGTTGAAAGTAAGACAAAGCATACATTATACTGCACTTTTATGCACAATGAGTTGCCCAGCACTAGTGACTAATATACAATACAGAGAGTATCCTAGTAACCTATATACAATACAGAGAGTAACCTAGCAAACTATTGACAAAACAGAGAGTATCCTAGTAACCTATATACAATTCAGAGAGTTTCCTAGTGACTGAAACACAATACAGAGAGCATCCTAGTAACCTATATACAATACAGAGAGCATCTTATTAACCTATATACAATACAGAGAACATCTTAGTGACCAAAACACAATACATAGAGCATTCTAGTGACCTATATACAATACAGAGAGCATCCTAGTAATCTATATGCAATACAAAGAGCATCCTAGTAACCAATATACAATGTAGAGAGCATCTTAGTGGCTGTCATGCAGTGCAAAAAACATCCTAATGATCAATATAAAATACAGAGAGCATCCTAGTAACCTATATACAATACAGAGAGCATTTTAGTGGCCATCATACAATGCAAAGAACATCCTAGTAACCTATATACTATATAGAGAGCATCCTAGTGACCTATATACAATACAGAGAGCATCCTACTGCCTTTCATACAACGCAGAGAACATCCTAGTGACCTTTATACAATACAGAGAGCATCCTAGTGACCTATATACAATACAGAGAGCATCCTAGTAACCTATATACAATGCAGAGAGCATCCTAGTGGATGTCATACAATACAAAAAACATCCTAATGATCATTATAAAATACAGAGAGCATCCTAGTGGATGTCATACAATGCAAAAAACATCCTAATGATCATTATAAAATACAGAGAGCATGCTAGTAACCAATATACTATACATAGAGCATCCTAGTGACCTATATACAATACAGAGAGCATCCTAGTGGCCGTCATACAATGCAGAGAACATCCGAGTGACCTATATACAATTCAGAGAGCATCCTAGTCATCTATATACAATACAGAGAGCATCCAAGTGACCTATATACAATACAGAGAGCATCCAAGTGACCTATATACAATACAGAGAGCATCCTAGTGGCCGTCATACAATGCAGAGAACATCCGAGTGACCTATATACAATACAGAGAGCATCCTAGTCATCTATATACAATACAGAGAGCATCCAAGTGACCTATATACAATACAGAGAGCATCCAAGTGACCTATATACAAAACAGAGAGCATCCTAGTGGCCGTCATACAATGCAGAGAACATCCGAGTGACCTATATACAATACAGAGAGCATCCTAGTGATCTATATACAATACAGAGAGCATCCAAGTGACCTATATACAATACAGAGAGCATCCAAGTGACCTATATACAATACAGAGAGCATGCTAGTGGCTGTCATACAGCGCAGAGAACATTCTAGTAACCTAGATCCTTGAAAAAGTCCATAATCAGATGAAACGCGTTGGTACTGACCTTACACAGCCACCGTAGCTGTGTTCATTTCATTTCCGCATTATTATGCGGCAACACGCTGTTTATACTGCTTTCACGGAGGATTATCAACGGATAAGTCCCGGAACATCTCAATAGGGTGAAATAGGGTAAGATTTTCTCTTCATTTCACTTTTTATAATAATTTTTGGCAAAATTTTTGTAAAGGGCTATAAACATTTCCTGTTTATCTGTTTTTTACCTGTTGTTCTAATATATATTTTGTGCCCTCTCCTGTTCCTATCCACTATATACAATACAGAGAGCATCCTAGTGACCTACATACAATGCAGAGAGCATCCTAGTGGCCGTCATACAATACAGAGAGCATCGTAGTGACCTACATACAATACAGAGAGCATCCTAGTGGCCGTCATACAATACTGAGAGCATCCTAGTGGCCGTCATACAATGCACAGAACATCCTAATGAGCAATATAATTAATAATAAATAATATAATATAATGATCAATATACAAAACAGAACCATCCAGTTCTGTATTTCCACCACACACATCTAGTGTGAGCAATGCTGCATGGATCTAACTACATAGATATGCTCAGTGTGTTGTTGGAGACATATGTACTCTACTGTCTTTTGCATAAAAAGCTTAACTGAAAATTAGCCCAAGAAATGTGAAATTGAGTAGCATTATTTTACTAAACAAAAGGTTTTAATGAGTATAGAGTGAAATAACCATCCATGCCACATTTCCCTAATACCAGAATTACCAACCCAAGCGGTGCCACTGTGAAACACACGGTTTGGGATTTGTCATACATTCACCCAGCAAAGAAGCTTGTTATATATATATATATATATATATATTATACATTTGGGCATTGAGAAGTGTATGTATGGCAAGGTGTGTATACTGGCCATTAGGAATATGTGTGATGAATATAGCTGTGTATATACTGGTCATTGGGAATGTATATGATGATTATAGATGTGCTGGCTATTGAAAATATATATGTTGACATTTATTTGCTGGGTGTGGGAATGTATGGGGTGAAAATAGGGCTGTATAATATTGGGTCTGCTAAACATTTCATTATTGCTGCACTGCATGGTAAGTTTATCCTTTCCCAGCATGCAATGATGTCCTGCTAACAACCCAGGACACCGCAAGCTTTCCCCAATATCAATCCATAACGCATGTCTACTGCTCGCTAATATCCACTCACAATGCCCTTTTATTGTTTTAATGCTTATCCATGCTGCCCACCTATTGTTCACTAGTATCCACATGTAACACTACTGATAGCTAATAACAATACACCTTGGGGACTACTTATGGACCCGTGCTAAGCCCAAACTGGCTCTGTTAACTTTACAATTTATCAAAGGGTTTTAATCTGTGATTTCCTCTGTGTCAATCCAGTTTTCACTGATTATTGCTGTCCCCAAAGAGCTGTATGGGGATGGCGAAAAGAGTCTGTTTTACATGCGGCAATCGTCACTTGCACTCTTAACCCCATGAAAGGTTAACACCATCTGTGGATGGTGAGTGCATTTCTGCCGAAATGTCACGCATTCACCCTCTGCCAGGAACGGAGTGTCTGCTGTGGTATGCTGTACTGGGACCTACTGGGATGTAGCAGAGATAGTAATATGTCAGCTGGGGGTAGTTGAGAATGGCATCAATATCATTGCAACAGTGGTAGACACATACCTACAGGTGATGATTAGTGTCCTCAGTGTGTGGCCAGTATATCTAGGTGCTGTGTACATGTGTGTGCCCAGTATACTTGTGATTAACAAGTGATCAGAGACACTCACCTGGGACTTCATACATCGACTTGTTATCCTGAAGATATGGGCAGGCGATCCCAGGGGTGAGCCTCCCCTACCGGCAACCCTTAGCTCCTAGTCCTGGTGCTAAAGCAGTTCCAGTCCCCGGACAGTCAGCAGTGTGCGCTCAGCTTGGTCCACGTCACTGTGCTTGGGACCATACTCAGGGTAAGTGTGATGCTGTTCAATATTCAATGTGCTAAAACATTTTCACCAACATTAATGTTTTCCCTGCTTATGCTGCTATCCCTTCGTCTAAAATGACGCTATTTTATTTTGAACCCCATTTAGCTGCAGTACAGAATTTAGTTTGCTGTAAGTTTCAATGTAGAAGTTAATGTAACTGTAATTATACCTTGTTTTTCATGGCGTTCATGTTCATATACATCCCAGATGACTTAACAAATTTAGTTTTTTTGTCCAGAGCAGCTGGTTATTTTAAACTACATACTCATTGGCCTTTGCAACGTGTTTTACATTGAAAATAGATATAAACGCTAGAGATGCTCAGGCTCAGTTTCCCGAGAACCGAATATACCCGAACTTAGCAGATCCGAGTACCGAGTTGAGCCGGCTCGGTACCTTCGCGCTTTTTTCGGATTTGAAAACAAGGCAAAGCGTCGTAGTGACGTCGTCTAATCTCGGATCTCGAATCTCGCGATTTTTGGATACCTTTTTAAGATCCAACATAACGGTGGGTGGGAGCCAATGTGTCCTAGATGTACTAGGAACTGCCGTGTGTTTGTGTCATTGCTCTGTCGCTTAGCATCCAGCCAGGTCGCTGCAGTCTTTGTTTGCAAGTGTATGAAAATATTGTGATCTGTGAGGTGGTCAAAAATGACTGCAAATGACTTGAAATTAGTGTTATTGAGTTT